>NC_081413.1:595675255-595962755 GCF_030272615.1 Cryptomeria japonica
AGGGATGTTCCTAAAATTTAGGAAACAAGCCCAATCTCTTTGAAACTGAAACCATCTAAAAGGTCATGAATAACCTCACGACTGGCAACTGTCACGACCTCCTAAAATTTAGGGATACCCCCTAAAATCTAGGAACTGCTCCAAACTGGCTCCAAACTGCCTGTAAAGCCAAAATCCAATCACTATATGCACTGAATGAGTCCCAATCAACCTCTGCTAGCCTACGAGACTCCAATGATAGGCCAACTCCTCCGTCTCCGATGTCCACTCTAGAAAGGGGACATGACAAGCCTCCCCTCTTGGAGTTGCTTGCCCACAAGCAACTGAAACACCAATCCTCCACCATCCCAAATAAGATGTAAACAAATCATTGCATGTAACTGCTGCTCATCTCTGATATAAACAACATGCAATGCCCCGGTTTGGAATGGCTCCTCAAAATGCTGAAGCACCTGTGCTGTCAAATCAACACTGTCTGGGTCCCAGAGCGAAGCATAGCTCCCGCTGAATACCTCAAGTGAGCAATGGAAAACTATATCATCTCCATAGATCAAATATCCATAAATGCCAAGACCACTAGTGTGTCTGTGATCACCAACATGCATAACATCCGTCATAATATCCAATGAATGCCAATCCATGGAAGACCCTCTGTGATCTGACCCCATCTGACACAAGTGACACACAACTGCCACACACTGCTGCTGATGTGCCGGAAGATCTAATGCCAACTCACTAGACAATATATAATACTGACTAAAATCATCACTGTCCAAGCTGGCATCTAAAAATATGTAATCACCAACTAGCAATGAAACAATCACCCTGTCTAGAGAATCAGGTGAAATTGCCACATCAACTGGCTCAAAGTACTCACTAGGAGTAACATCACATAACTCATCCACGCCAGCTATCTGATGACAATCAACCTGTGGATCAACTGTCGTCCCACTCTGCTCGATAAACTGAGATGGATAGTGGGTAAACTCCAACTCCATCCTCGTGATATTCCGAACATACCGTCCAAGTGTCAACAACCATTGTACACCCACGACTACATCTATACATCTGAAGTGAAGCAACCCATGTAGGATCCACGAAAGGAAGGTACTACACATGTCTATACCATGATCCCACACAAACCACCTGTAGGACATAAACTGCTCCTGCTGCTCTCCTCTGATATAAGTGCCATATAATCTTAATATCTGGAGCAACATACTATAATCCCTATAAGACGTTGTATCAAATGAATCAACACCTGGATCCCAAATAAAACTAAATCCACATCCATCTGTCATAAAGAGACAATGATAGTAAGAGGCATCCTCGATACCGTGTCTCTCTATAGCCACTGTGAAACCATAAATACCACCAATCTTCAATGTTGAAATGGACCCATCAATAAGACAATTTCCAACAAGCAAAGTGTGATGGAAACCTCTCCAAAACCTTTGATCAACGGCTGCAACTTGCCCAATTTCTCCACAAGTTAGTATGTCTTCATTGGAGGATGCCAAATAAATATATTGTTTAGCCATGCACCAAATATAGTCTCTTACACGCTGATCTTCATAGCCCACTATCACATCTAAGAAAACTGAGTCACCAATTAATAAGTACATCGCTGCCCTATCATATGAAAGAGGTGACAAGTCCACAAATGAATAGTAGATGTTTTTGTTCTGCAACATGGATAAACCTTCAATGGCTGGTCCACTATGAATGCCACCTAACAACTCATAAACTTCACACCTAGTCTTCCCAACTTGAATGTTCTCAATGCAAGGTTTCAAATTTGACTCATTAGATGAAGGAAAATTGCTGATCAAACTCAGAAAATCAAACTGATTTCTATTTCCATTCAATATATCTTCGCTGTCCTTTTTTTCCCTTGGAAGAAATAAAGATCTAATGGATGATTCTCTTTGTATCCTTGCGTCATCTAACCGATTGTGACGCTCTTTGACTCTTTGGAGGTGGTGTCTTGCTTGGGCAGCAAGCGTTTTTGCTTGGGCAGCTCTATGTAACCAATCTTCGTTCAACTTTTGGCAATGTTTTATATCAGCTGCCCCAAAGTACACAAAATCAGACTTATGGTGAGTTGTATTATTTGCATCAGCATAACCCATGCTTGTACCATAAGCACCCGCAAATGTAGAATGCAAATCTCTATTCTCTTCATGACCAAAGGCTGTCATATCTTGAGGAAGATAAGTTACGTCACTGCTGTTATGGACTTCAGAATTATGATCATACTGTGGTGACAAATCTTTGGATTCACTACACACCATTAAATTTCGACTTTCCTCATGGTCTTCCCAATTGAGAAGAGGAAGTAGTGTGACAAATGAATCCAAACTTACACTGTCCATTTCAACCTCATGTTCTTCATCAGTTGCTGATTCAAAATCAGTCTTTGGGCAATCTGAAAACTCATCAAACCTCTCATGAATGTCTTGTGTATTGCTTGAAGTTACAAACTCTTCCTTCACATCTTCCACCAAAAATGATGGGACAGCGTTGTAACCAACCAAAGAGGCACCAATTGGATCTACATGTCTCTCAAAATCTTCAAATAGTTCCCTACCAATCTCACTGGTAAACATCATATCTGCTCCTCTTCCTTTGCTTCCCTTGCTCTCAATTGACTCTTGTTTTGTTCTTGGTTGATGATGTGGACTTGAAAACATCAAGTCATCTTCAACTGGTACACCCATGAATTGTGTGAAGGAAAGGTGGTCACGTATCTTTTTAGGAAGAGAGCAATACTTATCATAGTTGTTCATAACTATATCATTGAATGTCTTGGCAGCAGACCTTCTCCTTGTACTTGTTGAAGGAGTTGTACCCTTAGACTGTCTGGAACTCCTTGAAGGTGTTTGTTCAAATTCTTTTCCTGCTTGTTTATTTCTAAACAACCCTGTCATGATGTCCAATTTGATTTTCAACCAAACTAAACTCAAATCTGAATTAGAACTCTTGATCTTCACCCAACAGGCTGGCAAGATCAAAGCTCTGATACCACTGAAAGATCCCTGATGGATCTCTTTTACCAATCTGCTGTAATTTTTATTTATTTAAATTGATTTTTCCTGCTTATTAATATTTTCTTTCAGAAATAGACAGAAGTTGCAGAAGGGTTGAATTCTTTTTGTATTTTGATGATTTTTCAACAAGTAAATAATGAAGTACAAGTACATGAACAAAGTACTGAAAATGAAGTTCATATACAGCCAAAACAAATTCGATTCAAGGCAGATTTCTGAATATAAAATCAAATATTTGACCAGATGAAGATTTCCAATAATTTCAGGAAGATTACAATCAGGAATAATTCCAACCTGGATGCTGAAAGAGTAACATAACTAGGAATGAAGTTGTGGCAAGATTCCAGCCCTCCAAGTGCTGCACGTGGGAAGGAAAGTCGCTGCCAGGTACAGCCGTACCGCTGCTAAGTACACCCAACTGGTTAGAAACCCCAAACCCCACGCTGAACTCTGTCAGAATTGCTGAACCTCCAGAAAGAATGCCGTACAATCTCCAAGATGCTAATAGCTGCAAACAAATCCAAACCACTGTATTGGGGGCTACGTCCCAAACAGGCAAGGCATTGGGGTTGGCGTCCCAAATGCTGAAAAGCTCTTCCAGAGCCAAATCTCAAATCCAAGATGTAAAATGTGTAAAAGATAATCATAGAATGAAGCTCCTATCCCCTTATAACCCCTCTCAATTGCAAATCGAACCCTAATTGTCTCCAAGTGGCGTGGTCTAGTGGAAATGTTATAATTTCTTATTTTAAAGTGGTCATGTTACTAGAAAATGACCTTTTTCCCCATAGACAGAAATCCGCTCACTGAATTGCCCTGAGACCAAAGAGAAAGATTTAAAGAATTTCAAGATCTTTCCAACGAGCTATCACACAATAGGATGCGCATCCAGATGAGACCAAAAATCCCCTTATTACTCCAAAATGGCTAACAACTTAGCCTTATTTAATTATTAAACGCTAACTTAGGAAATATTAAAAATATAACCCAAATAGCCACAAAATGCCCAACTGACATTACAAACCCTAAAATCATCCTGTCACCTGTCTGTGACTGAAGTCGGAAATCAAGGATTCACTGGTAGTCTCATCCCTAAAATCTAGGGATGTTCCTAAAATTTAGGAAACAAGCCCAATCTCTTTGAAACTGAAACCATCTAAAAGGTCATGAATAACCTCACGACTGGCAACTGTCACGACCTCCTAAAATTTAGGGATACCCCCTAAAATCTAGGAACTGCTCCAAACTGGCTCCAAACTGCCTGTAAAGCCAAAATCCAATCACTATATGCACTGAATGAGTCCCAATCAACCTCTGCTAGCCTACGAGACTCCAATGATAGGCCAACTCCTCCGTCTCCGATGTCCACTCTAGAAAGGGGACATGACAAGCCTCCCCTCTTGGAGTTGCTTGCCCACAAGCAACTGAAACACCAATCCTCCACCATCCCAAATAAGATGTAAACAAATCATTGCATGTAACTGCTGCTCATCTCTGATATAAACAACATGCAATGCCCCGGTTTGGAATGGCTCCTCAAAATGCTGAAGCACCTGTGCTGTCAAATCAACACTGTCTGGGTCCCAGAGCGAAGCATAGCTCCCGCTGAATACCTCAAGTGAGCAATGGAAAACTATATCATCTCCATAGATCAAATATCCATAAATGCCAAGACCACTAGTGTGTCTGTGATCACCAACATGCATAACATCCGTCATAATATCCAATGAATGCCAATCCATGGAAGACCCTCTGTGATCTGACCCCATCTGACACAAGTGACACACAACTGCCACACACTGCTGCTGATGTGCCGGAAGATCTAATGCCAACTCACTAGACAATATATAATACTGACTAAAATCATCACTGTCCAAGCTGGCATCTAAAAATATGTAATCACCAACTAGCAATGAAACAATCACCCTGTCTAGAGAATCAGGTGAAATTGCCACATCAACTGGCTCAAAGTACTCACTAGGAGTAACATCACATAACTCATCCACGCCAGCTATCTGATGACAATCAACCTGTGGATCAACTGTCGTCCCACTCTGCTCGATAAACTGAGATGGATAGTGGGTAAACTCCAACTCCATCCTCGTGATATTCCGAACATACCGTCCAAGTGTCAACAACCATTGTACACCCACGACTACATCTATACATCTGAAGTGAAGCAACCCATGTAGGATCCACGAAAGGAAGGTACTACACATGTCTATACCATGATCCCACACAAACCACCTGTAGGACATAAACTGCTCCTGCTGCTCTCCTCTGATATAAGTGCCATATAATCTTAATATCTGGAGCAACATACTATAATCCCTATAAGACGTTGTATCAAATGAATCAACACCTGGATCCCAAATAAAACTAAATCCACATCCATCTGTCATAAAGAGACAATGATAGTAAGAGGCATCCTCGATACCGTGTCTCTCTATAGCCACTGTGAAACCATAAATACCACCAATCTTCAATGTTGAAATGGACCCATCAATAAGACAATTTCCAACAAGCAAAGTGTGATGGAAACCTCTCCAAAACCTTTGATCAACGGCTGCAACTTGCCCAATTTCTCCACAAGTTAGTATGTCTTCATTGGAGGATGCCAAATAAATATATTGTTTAGCCATGCACCAAATATAGTCTCTTACACGCTGATCTTCATAGCCCACTATCACATCTAAGAAAACTGAGTCACCAATTAATAAGTACATCGCTGCCCTATCATATGAAAGAGGTGACAAGTCCACAAATGAATAGTAGATGTTTTTGTTCTGCAACATGGATAAACCTTCAATGGCTGGTCCACTATGAATGCCACCTAACAACTCATAAACTTCACACCTAGTCTTCCCAACTTGAATGTTCTCAATGCAAGGTTTCAAATTTGACTCATTAGATGAAGGAAAATTGCTGATCAAACTCAGAAAATCAAACTGATTTCTATTTCCATTCAATATATCTTCGCTGTCCTTTTTTTCCCTTGGAAGAAATAAAGATCTAATGGATGATTCTCTTTGTATCCTTGCGTCATCTAACCGATTGTGACGCTCTTTGACTCTTTGGAGGTGGTGTCTTGCTTGGGCAGCAAGCGTTTTTGCTTGGGCAGCTCTATGTAACCAATCTTCGTTCAACTTTTGGCAATGTTTTATATCAGCTGCCCCAAAGTACACAAAATCAGACTTATGGTGAGTTGTATTATTTGCATCAGCATAACCCATGCTTGTACCATAAGCACCCGCAAATGTAGAATGCAAATCTCTATTCTCTTCATGACCAAAGGCTGTCATATCTTGAGGAAGATAAGTTACGTCACTGCTGTTATGGACTTCAGAATTATGATCATACTGTGGTGACAAATCTTTGGATTCACTACACACCATTAAATTTCGACTTTCCTCATGGTCTTCCCAATTGAGAAGAGGAAGTAGTGTGACAAATGAATCCAAACTTACACTGTCCATTTCAACCTCATGTTCTTCATCAGTTGCTGATTCAAAATCAGTCTTTGGGCAATCTGAAAACTCATCAAACCTCTCATGAATGTCTTGTGTATTGCTTGAAGTTACAAACTCTTCCTTCACATCTTCCACCAAAAATGATGGGACAGCGTTGTAACCAACCAAAGAGGCACCAATTGGATCTACATGTCTCTCAAAATCTTCAAATAGTTCCCTACCAATCTCACTGGTAAACATCATATCTGCTCCTCTTCCTTTGCTTCCCTTGCTCTCAATTGACTCTTGTTTTGTTCTTGGTTGATGATGTGGACTTGAAAACATCAAGTCATCTTCAACTGGTACACCCATGAATTGTGTGAAGGAAAGGTGGTCACGTATCTTTTTAGGAAGAGAGCAATACTTATCATAGTTGTTCATAACTATATCATTGAATGTCTTGGCAGCAGACCTTCTCCTTGTACTTGTTGAAGGAGTTGTACCCTTAGACTGTCTGGAACTCCTTGAAGGTGTTTGTTCAAATTCTTTTCCTGCTTGTTTATTTCTAAACAACCCTGTCATGATGTCCAATTTGATTTTCAACCAAACTAAACTCAAATCTGAATTAGAACTCTTGATCTTCACCCAACAGGCTGGCAAGATCAAAGCTCTGATACCACTGAAAGATCCCTGATGGATCTCTTTTACCAATCTGCTGTAATTTTTATTTATTTAAATTGATTTTTCCTGCTTATTAATATTTTCTTTCAGAAATAGACAGAAGTTGCAGAAGGGTTGAATTCTTTTTGTATTTTGATGATTTTTCAACAAGTAAATAATGAAGTACAAGTACATGAACAAAGTACTGAAAATGAAGTTCATATACAGCCAAAACAAATTCGATTCAAGGCAGATTTCTGAATATAAAATCAAATATTTGACCAGATGAAGATTTCCAATAATTTCAGGAAGATTACAATCAGGAATAATTCCAACCTGGATGCTGAAAGAGTAACATAACTAGGAATGAAGTTGTGGCAAGATTCCAGCCCTCCAAGTGCTGCACGTGGGAAGGAAAGTCGCTGCCAGGTACAGCCGTACCGCTGCTAAGTACACCCAACTGGTTAGAAACCCCAAACCCCACGCTGAACTCTGTCAGAATTGCTGAACCTCCAGAAAGAATGCCGTACAATCTCCAAGATGCTAATAGTGCAAACAAATCCAAACCACTGTATTGGGGGCTACGTCCCAAACAGGCAAGGCATTGGGGTTGGCGTCCCAAATGCTGAAAAGCTCTTCCAGAGCCAAATCTCAAATCCAAGATGTAAAATGTGTAAAAGATAATCATAGAGTGAAGCTCCTATCCCCTTATAACCCCTCTCAATTGCAAATCGAACCCTAATTGTCTCCAAGTGGCGTGGTCTAGTGGAAATGTTATAATTTCTTATTTTAAAGTGGTCATGTTACTAGAAAATGACCTTTTTCCCCATAGACAGAAATCCGCTCACTGAATTGCCCTGAGACCAAAGAGAAAGATTTAAAGAATTTCAAGATCTTTCCAACGAGCTATCACACAATAGGATGCGCATCCAGATGAGACCAAAAATCCCCTTATTACTCCAAAATGGCTAACAACTTAGCCTTATTTAATTATTAAACGCTAACTTAGGAAATATTAAAAATATAACCCAAATAGCCACAAAATGCCCAACTGACATTACAAACCCTAAAATCATCCTGTCACCTGTCTGTGACTGAAGTCGGAAATCAAGGATTCACTGGTAGTCTCATCCCTAAAATCTAGGGATGTTCCTAAAATTTAGGAAACAAGCCCAATCTCTTTGAAACTGAAACCATCTAAAAGGTCATGAATAACCTCACGACTGGCAACTGTCACGACCTCCTAAAATTTAGGGATACCCCCTAAAATCTAGGAACTGCTCCAAACTGGCTCCAAACTGCCTGTAAAGCCAAAATCCAATCACTATATGCACTGAATGAGTCCCAATCAACCTCTGCTAGCCTACGAGACTCCAATGATAGGCCAACTCCTCCGTCTCCGATGTCCACTCTAGAAAGGGGACATGACAAAAACCTCAAAAGGGGTAGGCCGACCTTGCAAAAAAAACATTAAAATAATACCCCAAAGCGCTCCATTTTCAATTTAATAAAAATTAATTTTAAATGCCTTTATAATTAAAATTTCGATTTTTTTAAGGCTCAAAAATTAATTTATTAAATGCCATGCGCCTTTATTAAATGCCAATTTAATTGAAATTTTTTTTTAAAATATTTTGAAGTTTTTAGCGAATTTGGCATCTAATGCGATTTGCTAAAATAAGGCAAAAAATAATGAAAGTTGATAACTTCGCTCTGGTCCCTTGGAGAGGGACAGGAGCACCTTTTCCTTTTAGACCTTGCATTTCTTATTTTTCACTTTCAAAACCTCACCTTTGGCATCCAAAATGACATTTTTGCTTGGAATTTTGGGTTTAATTCATTTGATCTTTGGAAGGAACTTGCCTTAAAGCTTTTTCGCTCTGGTCCCTTGGTGAGGGACAGGAGCGATTTTTCTTTTGTCCTTGGTTTTTGTCTTTTAAAATCACCAATTTCAAGTTTGGAGGTAAGCAATGATCTTCGTTCGTCCCTTGAGTGCAAATTCAACTCGTTTCTTTAATGCAAAAATGTGCTTTCCAAAGACTTTCGCCCTGGTCCTCCAGTGAAGGACAGGAGCGATTTTTACAATTGAGCCTAGGATCGTTGATTTTTGGGGGCAATTCTTTGTTCATCATCTTTCTAAAGACATTTCTCACTTTGCACAACCTTGCCTAGACGTGGTTTTGGAAGGAAATGATTAATTTTATGAAAATCGCCTTGGTCCTTGAGTGAAGGACAGGAGCTTCCTTTGAAAATCGCCCTGGTCCCTTGGAGAGGGACAGGAGCGATTTTGTCACTTAGGTTGGTTTTCTTCATTGTGGACCACTCAAGTTATATTCAACGGACAGAACTCGCTTCCCTTGGCCTCCTCAAACCGCAAAATTACTTAAATCTTGCAATAATAATGCAGATTTGAAATTCAAGCTCCGGTCCTTCAATGAGGGACAGGAGCGAATTTTGTCTTCTAGGCCAAAATGCTTCACTTTTCACCATGAAATGTCTTGGCTAAGGAAGATATCATCTTGTTACACGCCATGAATAAGAGTTTGAGTCCAAACAAGGTCTAAAAATGTGTATATGAATAAAATCGCTCTGGTCCTTCAGAGAGGGACAGGAGCGCTTTTACCTTTCTAGACAAAAAACTCCATCATTTCATCGTCTCTAATCAAGTCTGGATGCTCTATCACGTTCATTTTGTCCTCCATCATGCCTTTGATGTCTCAATTTGTCCAAACAAGGTCAAGAATGACTCCACTAAGTCTTTTCGCTCTGGACCCTTGGTGAGGGACAGGAGAGATTCGCCTTGGACCCTTGGAGAGGGACAGGAGCGCTTTTCGCTCTGGATCCTCAGTGAAGGACAGGAGCGAAATTTGACTTTTTGAACTCTCTATCAGGACAATTTTTATGGAATATAACATTTAAGTATAAGTGACAGTTATATTCCATATATACTTTCAGGATGTTTGAGAGTGGTTTCAGACCTCCAGGAGTTATATTGCAAAATCTAGTTTTTGGAGGTTTTTCAGTTTCCAGACTTAGTCAAATTTCAGGATCAGGACATTCCAGACTTAGCCAAATTTCAGGATCAGGACTTCAGACTTAGCCAAATTTCAGGACATTCCAGACTTAGCCACATTTCAGGATCAAGACATCACTCAAGCCGGACTTGCTATCCATGTGATCCCCTCGGCGACACTCAAAATGCAAAGGCTAACTGACAAAACCCTAAAAAGAAAAAAAAAAAGCAAGGGTCCCCATTTGCAATGGGGTGATGTGTGAAAACGTCACAACAGTATCCATCAACGACTCTCTCGAGAGTCGATGGACTTCATTAATAGATTTGGATGTTGGTTTATCCAGTACCCCGAGTTCACTTATCTGAGGATTCAGGGATTCTTAGGACAGCCATACAAATTCCCTATGTTTCCCACGAACAGGATGGTACTACTCGAGGTAGTACAACAGTTAGAAATTTTTATGAGTGTCAAGAGGAAGAAGCAAAAGACAGGAGTGTCTTCACTTACTATTGGGAATGGGTTAGAAACATGTCCTTCATCTCAAGTTGCTGCATTTACTAATAAGGAGATCTAGTGGTACCCATTTTTCCAGTACCAAGCAAGGAGTCATTTTGACCCTTTCATAAAATGGGGAAAGTAAATGAAGTGAAATTCGAGCATAGGCCAGACTTAGAAGATTATTGGGCCAACGTTGTTGACAACTTTGACATAAGAAGGAGGTTGTGGTCTAGAATTCCACTAAATTTAATCAGAGTTTCTGAAGTATTCTAGGTAGCAGACCAGCTTGAGGAAGACAGTGAGTATGAGCAACCGCACTATGTTGTCTTGAAAAACGAGCCCCTTGCCCCTATTGATTGGTCAAATGTTGAGTGGTATAACCTTGGAGATCTTATGAGGCCAGTAATTGAATATTCCAAATGGTGGACAGCTCAAAAGACAAAGGAACTTAAGGCGAAGAATGTTACTTTCACATATGATCTTATGGGGGCAGATGAATCTATGTCTTTGAATCATGGTGTAACTTCCAGTGGCCACAGGAACCTCGAAAGTGTGGGATTGAGGAAAAGAAAAGAGCCCACTGAAAATTCATTGAGGGCAAAAGGAAAGAAGGTCGCTGGAGAGGTAGATGTAGGCGGACCACAATAGTCAAGAGAAGGTCACTCGACCATAAGTGCTTCCTCTACCACGCCACTGAGAGTGATAATTGATGAGCAAAAGCAAGATGTTGAGATACAAGAACAAGAAATGAGAGTTCCTTCTCCTGTCATTGAGGAGATCACGGAGGAACCAGTTCGGTTCCCATTTCAGGAACCAGGACAAGAACCCAAAGTGGTTGAGGTTATCGAAGTTGAGAACATGGAGCAGCCAAGAGAATTCTTGGATGGCATAGTCACTGGACCGAAGGAGGTAGAAGGTAATTTTGATGAGAGTGGCATGGAGCAGTCAGCCATTCCTAATTGGTTGAGAGAAAGAATGAAAGCCAAAGTTCCTGAGGAGGTGCACCATATAGATAATACAGCTGAACTTTTAGCTGAGTTAAATCCAGCAATATGAAGCCACCCAAGCCAGCCAAGAGATTCTCCTTGATTCAGAAAGATAGTGTAGGATGCAGGACAGTTCAAGTAGTAGTACCTAAGGCAGGGAGGACTCAAGATGACATCACTCCTGAGGATTATGTGATTACTACCGTGAACTTGGGTAAGCCTACTAAGGCCCAAGAGGTCCAGGATTTTGATGACTCTTACAACACTCTCAAGGCGAGGTTGAATAAAGAAATTGAGAAACGAAAGAAGTTTGAAACTCAGAATGAGCAATGAAAGAGATATGTCCAACATTTGACAAAACCCATTGATTGGGAGGAGCTACCTATTGCTCCGCCCATACCTCTTCCACAAGAATCATTAAAGGATTACAAGGATATGAAGATGACTTTCAGAGAAGCCAAAGGATGGACTCCTGATGCTTCAGAACGTGCTGACATACTTATTGAGAACTTGGTATCAGCACACGACTCCACATCTTCCTTATTGAGTAGAATTCAAGACATAGCTGAAGCTTGGGAAGATATTAAGGATATTCAGAGTAGAATAATTCCATATCTAAAAATAATCAGAGGACTCTCTCAGTAGGATCTTAGAGACAGAAAAGTCATCCAACCCGGTGATCTATATGATTTCAGCACTTGGTACTTTGCTTTGATTACAAGGGTTGAATCTTTGAGAAAATCTGAGGCTAAGTGTTCAGAGATTGAAAAGACCATCAAAGATATTCAAGACAAGGTCTTCTTTGTGGCAACTGAGATATTGCAGCAGGATGAGGTGCAAGAAAAGCATCTGCATGTAGAGAATTTGAGGGCCAAAGTTCAAGGAAACTTCTTCAAAGTTTCAAGGCCGATTCTCAGGGAAGATCTCACCAGGATTTCGAATTTCATTCGTATTGATGAGAATTTCTTAGCACAGGCAACAGACTGGGAATGCATACTCGCCATCTGTACTAATGATGTGGACATGGTCGACTTCCAAATTAGCAACTTGCCAAGTGTCACCATAGAGGAGGTGCAACTTCTTGTGTCCAGGTACATCGAATCTAAAAAAAGGGAAACTGGACACTCACCTCAGTGAGAATAGCAGTTGCGCCACTTGTCTCCTTATTCATTTTACTTGTTAGAGTTTGAGGAAACCCTAATTAGGGTTTTGAACTTTTAATCTGAGCCCTTGATCATTGTTCGATCTTGGTCGTTCATAATTTCTAGACTACTATATAAGGTTGCCTCCTCTCATTTGGAGAGTGTGAGGTTTTTGAAATATTATTGCAAGGTCATTTCTAGATAATACATTACATATGTGCTTTCTCTTAAGGCTTTGTAATCCCTATTGTTTGAGTGATTAAGCAAGGTTTTCAATTTCTTCAACACATTAGTTAGAACTTATTTTACACTGTTAGATGAATGAAAGATCTGATAAGTATTGGTTTATGGTGTATCTTTGCTCATACTTTTGGTGAACGGATGATTTTCATTCAGTGTGCAAAGTTAGTCTGAGCTTTCCATTTTGTGTATGCTTAAACTTCCGATCATAAGCACATCCCTCAAAGATTGCATTCACTTTGTGTAAGGTGTCTTAAGTGAGGCGGAACAAAGTGTTGTTTATTGAGTTCACCGAATCAATACCGTCTCTGGAATTCATAGGAGTGGAGTGGAATTCTCAACCCTTATCCCTTTTGTCCTTTTTTGAAAGTCTTAAACCCCGAAAATCCCAAAAAGAAAGAAAAAGAGAGAGCTTTAATTGACAAATTCATCTAAGTCCCAAAGTTGTTGACAATTCATTCAAGCGTAAGTCCCTTTGTGTATTACCAACAAATCACAACGCCCATTGAGCTTATCCACACGTCAAGACCTGACAAAAGAAACCTTGGAATCGCCATATGCTCTTCTCGCAATCTTAGCATAAGCGGTGATTTTTCAAGAGAGGATAGAGTGTCATTGGACATTTTTATCCTAATGTTCGGTATATGATAAAACGTACACCAACAAGTGGGAAAGACAAAAAAAAGTGGCTAGCAAGGGGGCATCTTACACATAAGCAATTGTATGATCTACTGTTGTGGTTCATGCAATCTAGAAAATCAAAAGATTGCTTAGCTAGTTTTATTGTAAGCCTTATATTTCTTTTGTTAATTAATATCAAAATTTAGAGTTACTTGGCCACCAACATCAATCATTGTTCTTGTATCTAAAGTGGTATCAGATCTTACAATATAATTAATATAATTAGCTAAGCAGTCTTTTCATTCATTAGATCACACGAAGTGCAAAAGAAGAGCATGCAATTGCTTATGGACTCTAAAACCCAATGTAAGAATAAAATCAATATGAGAAAACCCCAAATGTCTTACAGTGAGGCATATCCAACATTCTATGGAGTTGAATGTGAGCTTTAACCTCAAAGCTATAGATCAAATTTTGAAATCCATCCATATTGATTTGACACCAATCCTATTTTATCAACTAAAAGTGAAGGAAAAAAGCCGTACCTAAATGGCCAACAATTTTAGTCCTTACTTTTATTACAAGACAACTTTATTCTAAGGGTCCACCATGGCTTCACAACGCACTCGAAAAATTAGGTACCTAAATCAAACTTTAATGTCAAAACTTGATTTCTTGTTTCAAAAGAAGAACCTCAACTTTCATATTATATGTCAAACATTGATCCACCAGAGTTTGAGCTCTCTATGCTATCTTCAAGTGTACTCAAATCCACGTAGTGAGAATACATCAATTATGCAATTTACAAACCAAAATATTTAATTGATCTAAAACAACATCAAACAAGCAATTAAGCTTCTGCGAAGTTTATAAACGGTCCTTATCAAATTATAAGATTTTTAGACATTGCAATGGAGGTTATTGTCTAACCTAACATTGGAAATCATTTACAATACATTAAAGAAATTCAATAGGCACATTGTCAACATAAAAATTGTTGTCCGTAATTATGTATTCATAAAATTGGATAACTCCTTTAAAAAATTTATTCAAAAATGAAGATTTTACTTTAAGGAATGCTTTTCGAGGCAAAATTATTACTCTTTTCTGAACTGGACTAATCTTCAGTTCATCCTTGATCCATGTTTCAAATTTCATCGTGTTTTGAGTTCGTTTGCTTGGTCTTTCCTTCAAAATTGGGTTTTGATCTCTAGACTGCGAGTGGGAAATTTTCCTTCTTTTGCAAGTAAAAGAGACTTTTGCTTTCAAAGTAATAGGAACTTTTTCTAACAATTACAAGTGAAAGTTTATAACAGATGTGTAACTCGTAACTTGTTATTTCTTTTCCATTTCCCTTATTTATCTTTTAAGTTGTTTTGTAGGGACTTTTTGATCATATTGCAAGTGAATTTAAAATTACAAGTTTATAAGAACTTGCAAGTTCTCCTTAAAGTTCCTACTTTTCCTTTATTTTTCTTTATTTTAAAACTTGTAATCAGAATTTTAAAACCCAATTACAAGTCTTTAGTGTTCTTTTTATGTTTTATATGTTGTGTGTCTTTGCCTTTGCTTTCAAAAAACCCGATTTTGGAAGATGTTGTTTTAAGTTAAATGTATGTAGTCAGATTTTTATAACCCGACTTCATCTTTCTTATTCTCCCATTGAAGTTTGATTAAAATTAAAACTTATTCCCATTGCTTGCAATCGGATTTTTATAACCCAATAGCGCATTTATTTTCCCAAGGGCATCCGACTTGTTGCTTTAAAGTTAAAATCCGACTCAAGTAAGGTTTAGCGCATTATGTGAATCCGTTTGGCATTTTGGTGTTCCTTGTTCGCTGTATATGCTTCACGTTTTTGGCGGTTTTGCCCATGATTTCCGCCATGTTTTGACACTTGTGGCATTCAACATTTAATGTGTGGTGTTTGGCACTAATTTGGAGACTGCTTCACATTTTTGGCGGTTTTGCCCATGATTTCCGCCATGTTTTGACACTCGTGGCATTCAACATTTAATGTGTGGTGTTTGGCACTAATTTGGAGACTTCTTCACCGTTTTCTGCGTATTTTGTTAAGTGTTCAAGCTTTTTTTTATGCTTCAAGAAATGTGACGTGGTGGCTCCATTGTCTTTTTATAAAGCATCTCGGGGCATATCTCTTCTTCATTTATTTTCGCCTAGGGCATTTGATCAAGCAAGGTATGTAACTTTCAGTTTTACTTTGTTTTCTTTTCAATGTTTTTATTTCCTTTTTAGTTTCTTTATGTTCTTGTTTGATCAATCTTGTAAATAAATCATGCTCTTGCTCAAATTTTGGGTTTCTATATGATCTTCCCAAGTTGTTTTGCTCTTTGAATACAACTTGTGAATTTGCATGTTTTTCCCTCTTGCATTTTTTTACATTTACTTGTATTCGGGTTTTTGAAACCCAATCAGAAGTAACAATGGTGACATTGTCCTTCCCTTTTGGTAAAAGAAGTAAATCATTCTTTTAACAAGGTAACAAATTTTGAGTTTTCAACTCCCTCACTTGATTTCGGGTTTTATAAATCTGATTACAAGTAGAAGTTTTTCCCTCTATCCAAGTTGCCAAGCTGAAAATGTCCCTTTCCATACCTATACATGGTCATATAAGTTTCCCATCATTTCCCTCATGTCAAAATTCCTATTCCCATCATTGCATTCATTCATCACACCTTCATTCATTTTTCCCATTCTAAGTCTACTTGCAATCGGAATTTTAAAACCAGATTGTAGTTATGTCTTCATAAGAGTTTTTCATCATTTTCATACTTGTAGAATACCTTTCAAAATCTGAAATTGGTCAAAAGCCATGCCTTTAAACCTTCTTGTTTATTCATTACGAGAGTTTTAGGGCTAGGGTTTGAGTTTTTCCCATTTGAAGAAGATAATCTGGCTTCTTCTGCAGATCATGATGTTGCTTTGACACTTCTGGATTTTCATCGCAACATTACAGATTCTTGTCAATTGACCAATTTCTCAGTAATCATCTTCTCACAAGAAGATGAAGTACAAGTACGACAAATACCAGAACGAGATTTCTCCTTCACAAGTTTCTTCTTCATTGGAGGAGATTAAAGATACAAAAATTGGACATGTGGATATGTCAGATTTCTTTAAAAGGGTTGAAAAACCTAAGGATCACAATATGCAGTGGTTACTGGACAGTCACATTCATCTTGTTTTTCTTTCCCAGTGGCTGACCTAGAGCCAGAATTTATTCTTGCCTGTGCTAGTCATTTTGATCGGGAAACCAGAACTATCAGAGATGATGATGGAGAGGTTGTTATTCGCCTAGACACTGAAACAATTGAGAATATTTTCAAAGTACCTACAACTCCTGTTTATGTGGAAAACTCAAAAGAAAGTGCGGCAGAGTACTATATACAAAGGGAGAAGGAATGCAAGTGTCATATTAATAAATGGATTCATGAACCTCGGACTTGTCTCACCCGGTGAGCCAAGTTGTTTCGCTGCAACTTCAAGGGAGAGATTGGTGACACAATTACTCTCTTAAGTAGAATCATGGGTTTAAAGCATTATAATATCTTCGAACCATGGATGTACCAATTCATTGTGCTCATCAAGCAATCCCAACACATCTTTTGGGGAGAAATTATTAGCGATGCTTTGTGTGAACAGCTTGCAAAATTTATAACCACTTTGTCCTTCTACATGAACTCATACTTGGTATATATAGAAGCATCACTCAGACATTTCCCTGCTCTTTCTACCAAGGGTGATCGCTCGCTTGTGCCTGTGTGGGAATATTATGATCATCTGCCTTTGAGACCCAGCAGGATCCATTACAAAAGAGTTCAAGATGCTTTCTTTGGTCACTACATGTGTTTATTTGATAAAACACTGAAGAATAGAAGACTGTCAGATGTTGCATGGGAGAGAGTGAATGAATACGGTTGTTTATCCCTTCAGTTCCCAACTTTTACCTATATGAGAATTGGATGCTACAGCGGGCAGCCATATATGCTTCCAAGATACCCAACCAACAAAATCATCCTTATGGAGTTGGGAAGACAAATTATGGCAGTTCATGTGCAACAATCAATTCCACACAAGGCTGGAATGGGAATATCATCAAATAACCCATTGCAGATTGGTCGATATTCCCTCATGACGTCTACAAAAGCTAAAGCCATGGAGACTGAGATGCAGGAAATCAAGGTCAAAAGATTCAAAGCAAAGAAAGATTTTGATTACTAGAGCATAAAAGAAAGGATTAAAATATCTTTCACACATGTGAATCGCATAGAGGACATTTGGGTTGATCTTTGCACAGAAGTGTAAATGCTATTGCAATTTCCAATTTAATGAACAAGTTATATACTAGGTAGTGTAATTTCTATTTTGATATTATTATTATGACAATAATATTATCATCTTTCTTTTTTGCAGGTCTGAAGAATGAACATGTATCGATTTCAATGTCATTCCTCTTCTTTTGAAAGATGTATATATATCAAGGCAGCCACGATCAAGTGGCACCTTGATCGGACATGTCCTTTAGACATGTCCGACCAAGATGTCACTTGGTCGTGACTGTCCACCGATTCACTTCGGTGTTTATGATAACAAACCGGTGCCATTTGTATATGTTAACAGATCGTTAAACACACCCGATAATGAATCGGTGTCAACGTAAACAATAGCAATAACTAATAGCATTATATGCTATCGGGCTAGTGATCAACGCTTAACTATGTTAAGTAGGTCGTCGATCTAATCCTTCTTTATCCAATATCAATATCATAATCAAGATCAAAGTTACAATCTGATAAACATATTCAGTTCGGAAAGCATAAATCAAATAATCTAATAGCATAGATGAATAACAGAATAGAGGAGATTAATGAGTTAGGAAAATCTTATCTTGCATAAGCTACTAATGCATTAACACTCCCTCTTAGCTTTGGAAGATAGATAAAGTAACCTGCATCACATTTCCTTTTCCATAATGTCAGTCTCCAAGAATATATATCATCTATATATATGATATGAAGTATCATCGGGACATAATATACAAATATAAAACATCACTCTAAGCATGTGACATAGAGTATCACCTAACCATGTGATATAAAAGATTCATCATTTCATTATGACAAGATATCACCTAAACACGTGATATCAGTATTGCCTAAACATGAAATACTAAGGATAAACATATGAGCATGGTTAGATTCTCATCATATCCAGGTTGTGATATGTGCACAAACATTTTATACAAATATTTTTATCACAACACCATCATGGCACATCCATGACATACCAGAGATCCTAACATGATAACTGGTTAGAGAATCATAAGATCGTCACCTTATGATGTCTGCATACAAGTGTTCATAATCTGAGAGATCGTCACCTCTTAGATATGAACACAGGGGGTGAAACCCAGAATGTCCCAACATGACAAAAGAAGTTTACACATTAAACATCTTATTTACAAAGCAGATTACCTTTCTATCATACCTAAACCTTTTCTGAAGTGATCAACCTTCACTCTGGAAAGTGGTTTGGTCAGGATACCTGCAGTCTGATCTCCTGTGCTAACATATTCCAATTTGATCACATTTTTGTCTACCATGTCTCGCACATAATGGTATGGAATCTCAATATGCTTGGATCTGTCATGAAATACTAGATTTATAGAAAGCTTTATATAGCTCTGGTTGTCACAATGGATGACAGTGGGTTTCATAGGTTCACCAAATAGTCCCACAAGCAACTTCCTAAGCCATACTGCCTCTCGAGCAGCCATGGAAGCTACAATGTACTCGGCCTCGGTGGAACTCTGAGCTACAGAAGACTGTTTTCTGCTGATCCAAGAAATCATGGCTGATCCTAAACTGAAGCAACACCCTGAGGTGCTTTTCCTGTCAGTCACACTCCCAGCCCAATCTGAGTCTGTAAATCCGTGTAGGTCTAGACTGACTTTCTCATATTTGAGACCAAGGTTTAGAGTACCTTGTAAGTATCTCATAATGTGTTTCACTGCAATCAAGTGGATTTCCTTAGGCTCACACATAAACTGGCTTAAGGCATTGACAGCATAACAGAGATCTGGCCTTGTATTCACCAGATACATCAGGGACCCAATCATCTGTCTGTAGAGTGTGGATCAATGGAATGTGACTGTGCTGCTGCTTCCCTAAGTTTGTGTAAATTTGTTTCCATGGGAGAGGTCGTGGGTCTGCAGTTATGCATTCTGAATCTCTTCAAAATGTCCAAGGTATACTTTCCTTGGTTTAGTATAATATTGTCAGAATTCTGCCATACTTCCAATCCTAGGAAGTAATGAAGGAGTCCTAAGTCCTTCATATCAAATTCTTTGGATAGATCATTCTTGCATTGATCTATATGATAATCATTTCCTGTGATTAATAAGTCATCAACATATAAAATCAACATTAGCATATCACCTTTATTTCTTTTGTAGTAGAGATTAGGATCTGCATCATTTTTATAGAAACCTAGTCCTGAGAGATAGGTGTCAATTCTTTCATACCAGGCCCTGGGGGCCTATTTAAGCCCATAGAGAGCTTTCTTGAGTCTGCACACATGAGACTCTGCATCATAATTTTCAAATCCTTCAGGTTGTTCTAAGTAGACTTCTTTTGAGATCTCACCATTTAGAAATGTTGTCTTAACATCCATTTGGTGTACCTTCCATCCTTTTGCTGCTACAATGGCTAATACAGCTCTCATTGATGTATACCTAGCAACAGGTGCAAATGTTTCTTCATAGTCTATTCCCTCCCTTTGTGAGAAGCCTCTGGCTACAAATCTGGCCTTGTGTTTCTCAATACTATCGTCTGCAACATGTTTGATTTTGAATAACCATTTAGATAAAACCATAGATTTCTTGGTTGGCCTAGGAACAATCTCCCAAACATCATTTTTCATAATGGATTGATACTCTTCAGACATGGCATCCTTCCATGCTTGATGTTTAAGTGCATCTGAAACATTGTTTGGTTCAGCTTTAGAGAGATCATTCATCAGAGCAACATAGCTAGTGAATTTATTAGGTCTTTTGCTTTCCCTGAAGGTTCCTGAAGGAGCAACAAACTTCTGAGCTTCTGCTATAGTCTTAGTGGCCCATAGAGGTCTTTTCTTGACGTTTTCTCTAGGTGGGATTGGAGTTTCACCTATAGTTTCTTCAAGATTCTCCCTCTGAAGCTCAGGAGTAGGGTCTTCTTCTATGTTAGGAGTGGGGATATAGATTTCAAGCTCTATTGTACTTAGGGCTCTTTTGAAGGCTAAGTCTTCTTCAAATATTACATCCCTACTAAGTTCAATATTTTTCTGACCATGTATATATATTCTATAGGCCTTGGATGTTTCACTATATCCTACAAGTATTCCCCTTTTTCCAGAAGGTTCTAGTTTTAGTCTTTTCTCTTTAGGTACATGTATATAGATAGGACACCCAAATATCCTAAGGTGGCTAATATCTGGTTTTAGTTTGGTAAATACTTCCTCAGGAGTTTTATCTTCAAGATGTGAGTGAGGACATCTGTTTTGTATATACACAGCAGTGTTAGTTACTTTTGCCCAAAGATTGATATTTAGATTCTGATCAAGAATCATGGCTTTGGCAGCTTCTACAATTGTCCTATTTTTCCTCTCAGCTACCCCATTTTGTTGAGGATTATAAGGTATTGTTAGCTCCCTCTTAATCCCTGAGTTTTTACAAAAGTCTCTAAATAATTCTGATGTGTATTCCCCCCCATTATCAGTCCTTAGGGTTTTGATTTTATTACCTGAGTAGTTCTCTGTCAGTGATTTAAACTCTTTAAACCTACTAAGGATCTCTTATGATTCTTTACACTTCAGAAAGTAGATCCAAGTTTTCCTAGAGTAGTCATCAACAAATATTACATAATACAAACATCCTCCTAGAGAGGGAGCAGACATAGGTCCACATACATCAGAATGAACTAACTCTAATACTTTGCTTATTTTCCTAGTACTATTATGGAAGGCACCCTTGATATTTTTACCTAGGGCACATCCCTTGCATGCCTTTGAATGATATTGCTGCAACTTGGGTAAACCTGTGACAAGGTTTCCCATAGATGACAAAGCTCTATTATTCAGATGGCCTAGTCTTCTATGCCAGACCTCATTTGCATTTGTTGCTTCGTGAATCGGGGCTAGGTTGGGCTATGTGCACAGCTCATACAAATAGCCTCGTCTTTGACCAATGACTTTAGCTTTCTTGATGGAAGACATTCTCGGCCAAGCCAACACCTTGTTATCCATGAAGGTTATTCTGTATCCATTATCTTCTAGGGCTGATATGGAGACTAGATTTCTCTGGATGCCGAGGACATATAGTACTCCTTCGAGTTGCAATGACATACCTGTCTTCAGTTTGATGGTGCAGGAACCAATTCCTCTAACTAGATGTGAGGAATCATCTCCAATGGTTACTTCCTCATCATTATCCTTTGTCATGGAGTCTAGCACTTCTCTAAACCCTGTAATGTGTCTGGATGAGCCACTGTCGATCACCCAGGAATTGGATTTATTTGATGCATGGCTTGTAAGTGCTGAGTAGAGGACATAGTTCTGGGAGTCATCTTCCCTTTTGGATTTTCCTGCTCTGGCAAATGTGGCTTGTTTGGCTCTCTCTGGACATTTTGAAACAAAGTGTCCGAACTTATCGCACCTATAGCATTGAATATGTGATAGGTCTCTTTTTGAAGTGTTCTTGCCTTGATGACCCTTCCTCTTCCTAAATTGCTTCTTCTTGGTTGTCTTATTTGAGTTTGTATTTAGAACTTGAAGGTCTTCGTCTATGTTCTTTTGTTTCATTCCCATCTTGTTCAATCTTGATTCTTCTTGGAGACAATCGTCCCTTAATCTTTCAAACTTAGGATATTTGGACCTTGCACTGATGCCTTGGACGAATGTGCTCCATCCACTAGGCAACCCATCTAGAGCAATGAGTGTTAACTCTTTGCTTTTGATCTCATAATCCAGAGTTGCTAGTTCATCTCTTAGAGTTGATATCCGCATAAAGTAGGCGTTGATTGTCTCCCCCTTGTTCATGGTGATATGATTTATTTCTCGTTTTAATACCAGAGTTCGACTTGTATTCGATATCTCAAATGTGCTTTCAAGTGCTTTGAACATTTTATAGGCTATCTGATGTTTTCTTATGATGGGCATTATGTTGTTTCTCACCCCATCAGCTATTATTTTGATGGCTTTTTCATTTCCTTCAATCCATGTGGTTTTGTCAGGTTCATTTTCAGGTTGATCATTTTAGTTTGAACAAATGAATCCACTTTGTTCTCCTTTAAGATCATCTGGATTCTGAACTTCCAGGCTGAAAAGTCATCGCCACCTCCGAGTCTGTCTTCAAATTGGATAGCGCTGGCCATTGGAGAAATGTGATGTAGTATATAACTTTGTTCTTAAATTATTCACAAAATTGAATAGCCTCAAGTTTGATCAACTTGGCTCTGATACCATGTAAATGTTATTGCAATTTCCAATTTAATGAACAAGTTATATACTAGGTAGTGTAATTTCTATTTTGATATTATTATTATGACAATAATATTATCGTCTTTCTTTTCTGCAAGTCTGAAGAATGAACATGTATCGATTTCAATGTCATTCCTCTTCTTTTGAAAGATGTATATATATCAAGGCAGCCACGATCAAGTGGCACCTTGATCGGACGTGTCCTTTAGACATGTCCGACCAAGATGTCACTAGGTCGTGACTGTCCACCGATTCACTTCGGTGTTTATGATAACAAACCGGTGCCATTTGTATATGTTAACAGATCGTTAAACACACCCGATAATGAATCGGTGTCAACATAAACAATAGCAATAACTAATAGCATTAAGATCGACGCTTAACTATGTTAAGTAGGTCGTCGATCTAATCCTTCTTTATCCAATATCAATATCATAAACAAGATCAAAGTTACAATCTGATAAACATATTCAGTTCGGAAAGCATAAATCAGATAATCTAATAGCATAGATGATTAACAAAATAAAGGAGATTAATGAGTTAGGAAAATCTTATCTTGCATAAGCTACTAATGCATTAACAAGAAGAAGAGATTTGTAGGACGGATTACTGCAGACTCGCACTTGAGAAAATTGTTGACTTGAACCTGACAAACATTCCTAAAGGAATGGTTGATGATAGGAACATACTTGATTCTGAGTATGTTGAAAAGAGAGTTGATGAAGCACCACTTCCATCAATCCAATGGTCACAAAAAGAATGTACCTCCATTCTGGATAGATTCCAACCTGTTTTAGCTAACACCAATGCTTGGCTCAAAAGTAATGGTGTTAGACTTATCAAAATCAAGATTGGCAAAGATGATGATTCTACAGGGCCTATTGGACGCAAATCTGAAATCAAAGTTGATAACAAGGAAGGTGCACCATCTTCCACTACACAGATTAAGTTAAGAGTTAGTAGAGCAATGGTAATTCCTCCTGAAGAAGTAACAGTGAAAGGAAAAGAGAAATCACAATTTCATATTTAGGTTATTCATTCTAAAGATCCAGAGGAAGAACAACAACAAGATGATGCTCCTAAGTCCACAACTTCGGAATCACCTCACGAAATTCCTTCTCATATTCCTTTGGATGTGCCAATGTCTCCTCTTGACACTGATGTGGATTCTTTTTCCACCGTTCACATTGCTCCTATCCCATTGAGTGTGTCTGCTCAGAATGTTATTCCAATTTCAGCATCAGAACCATCTCTTGATCATCCTCATGAACACTTGTTAAACCTTTTTTATGAGAATCCTGCATATGTTTCTTTGCCCAGCTTGTCATGGATAGAAATTGATACCACCGCTACAAATTTTGAGAAGTTCATGATGGAATCATCACATCCTTTGCTTGTTGAGCAGGTGATGATTGTCGTTAGATAGAAACTTCTCCCAGGGTAACAACTGTAATCCAAATGGAGTCTGTTTCTTCACCACCTCCAGTTATTTTTTAGACAAATTCGATGGCTTTACCTCCATGGATCATTTCCTTCACTCCTAAGAGAAAGAAGCAAGAAATTTCTCCTGATATCTTTGATTTTCAGCACCTTAAAAAGTCTAAACCCAAGGCTGCTAAAAGGGCTAAAACAATTTCAAGAGTGATAGTAGACAACGATAGAATGAAAGTTGCAGAAATTGTTGAACCAATTGTGGACAAGCCACATCAAGAGATGCAAGCTTCAGATTACAGAATCACAAAAATGGAACTTGGTAAGCAAACACATGCAGTTGTCATGCATGATGCTCAACACTGAGTGACTTCATTAGTGCAGCGATATGATAAACTCCTGGCAAAGACAGACAAGCTGAAAGAGGAAAATTTCAAGCTTATCTCAATGATCCAAAAGATCACAAAATCTTTCGAGGAAAGGATCAATCCTTCAAATTCTTTTGTCTCAGAAGAATCAGTCAGGCAAATTGAACGAGCTGCTCAAATGGCGCATGCATTTGATTCTTGGGTAGATCATCTTTCTGATCAATGTGTTCAAGTGTTGAAGGAAACGTTCCAAGTGATGGTCAAACTGGGAATGACCAAGGTAAGATTGAACTAGACTTTTGAGGCTTTAAAACAGAATCTGGAAAATATTGAGAGCAACTTAAGAGTTTGGCATAGGTTGCCATAAGGAAAGCTAGATGTTCTACAAGAAAATGACATTATTCCTTCCAAAACAATGTATATAGAATTTGGAGAACTTCTAGAGAATAAATCCTTTGTTCTAAAAAAACTCATTCAAGAAATTGATGACACCTCGAAATTGCGCATGGAAATGGTGCAAGATGTTTCTCGTTTTGAGAAAATCGCTTGTAAGATTGTAAGTCAAGATTTGTTATCTGAAGAAGTTCTTTCTGACTTGAGAAGAAATATTCATCACAAATTGGAAGTTGAACAGTTTTCAGTTACATCAATTCAAGCTTAACCTTTCTACAAGAAATTCAAACTGTTCTAGAGAAACATAGACTTATAGTTCTTAGCTGATGTGATGTTGTTGTCAAAACGGTTGCTGTTGCTGACAATACCCATGAGCCAAATCCCGATGAGTTGCAAGGAACAATCCAAAAATTTGAAGAATACATGGCTCAACATGCTACTGCATAAGTGTCTTTTGACACTTAATTTTTATTTCAGAATTGTAAAATTGTAGTTTTCTTTTCAACAAGTTTACATGAAAAAACAATTTTGTAATTGCAAGTAGACTCATCACTTGCACTTTTGTAATTACAAGTAAACCAATTACAAGTCAATTTAGAATACGACTTGTAATTTTGAATAAGTCTTAGTTAGTTGTTGAATAGGTCCAAGTTACTTGGAATCCTCCCTTCTTTTTCTCAAGCCTCTTCTCCTATAAAGAAGTGTGGGATTTCAGACTTTGTGTTGAAATCTTTCTTTGTTCCCATTGTGTTCTTGTGTCATTTTCGGATATATCTTTGTGCTTACTTAAGGTTGTGGAAGGTTGCTTAAAAGAGCTTCACTCCAAATAATTTTAGACTTTGTGTTGCAGATATTGAGGGTGAAATTAGTTTAAGTTTGCAATTTGAAGTTGAGAAGTGTTGCAAGACTTTGTGCTTGTAATAATTCTCATATACAGTAGTTTTAGAGTGCATTATATTTGTAGACTTTGCGCTGCTATACACTGCACTTGTTCTTAAAGTTATCATTATAAAAGGGTAGATAGGACTGCACATATTCAAGACTTTGTGCTTGATATTGTTTTTTCGTCCCGGAGGAGGTGACGGAAGTCTTTGTGCTTTCAGGAAACTTCATTTCCTCTCTCTTATTTAACTTTATAAGTAGTTGTTATTTATTTTCAATTGCTGTTATTTTTCTGTGAAGAGAAAATAATATAGTCTTTCTTGAAAGAAGAAGAAAGACTGTTGTCTCACCCATATTAGATTAGTTTAGTTTATAGATAGGGGTAGCCTTCCCTAAATTGGGAGAGTTTTACACTCACACACTGTGGCTGAAACCATAATTTTGCACATCCCCCAGGGGTACAAAAAATTCGCCCTACAAAAGCCATTCACCACCCAAGTAGAGGCCATCCTTTCCACAATATCCCACTTTGAATTCCTTCACCCACAATAGGTAAGACAAAGCCAAACTTTCTACTCCAAGCATAGTGCACACATAGTTTGAGGACTCTACAAGAACTTGCCAAAACCACAAGTCCCTAATCTAGCAGCACCAAGTCAACCAAACTAGTGCATTGAATCAAAGTAATTGGCCAAAACCTACTCCAAGACTCATCAAGTCTCAAGCTTGAACTCTCAAGTCCTAAGCTTAGACTCTTGTGGTGCTTGAATATAATAATCATGCATTGTTTAGTGAAAAATCATCTTTTTTGGTCATTTTTTGCTCTTGTTTTCTCATTTCATCTAATGAACCATCAACATAGAAAGAAGACGATTTGAGAAGATATTTTTTAAGGATTCACAGTTGATCAAATCATCAAACAAGTAACTATTATTTTATTTTATTTTGTCTAAAAACAACTTGAAAAACTAGGGGATAAAAAAAATTCCATAACCCCTCATCCATTATTTCCTAACATTTTTAGCTTCTATGTGCATTATATTTTTTGTTTTAAAATGCTTATCATTTTTCCAGCCACTAAATTTTTGCAAAACCGTGCTATTTTTTTTTCCATGTTAAAACAACATTGTCAAGTTCAAATAATTGAGTGGTATAAAAGATCCTACATGGAAGTATGGGACAATAGGAGTTATCAAGGGACAAGTCACATGTAATGAATGCATGTAGCCTATGATAGGAGGAATTAATAGATTAAAATATCACCTTGCTAAAATACTTGAACAAAATGTGAAGGCATGCCCTAAGGTGTTTGAAGAGGTTACAAGAGAGATGAATAGCCTACTTGCTAAGTTTGGAATGAAAAAAATGGAATTGCAAAAAAACGAGGGAAGCAATAGCATCAGTGATGAATCAAAATGTTTCTACATCTTCCTTAGTTACCCCAACTCCAAACATTTGTCATCCATATTCCTTTATTGGTGAGACTCCTATGGGTTCTATTTCTAGCCATATTCCTTGATCATACCAAATTTCTTTATTCCATGCAATGTCCCAAAAGCATAACCCTCACTTGAAGGTACCACTTTGAATAAGGAAAGACACTACGAAGGTAAAATGGAAGCAACAAGCATTTGGTACTAAAGTAATCCTTAAATGTGACAAACAACCCATATTGGGAAGGGTTGGTGAATGCATTAACAATTGTTGGTAAGGGGTTTAAGACTACAACAACTAGAGAATTGAGTGGGCCATTGCTAGAGGAAGACAAAAAATAATCAGCTTGTGGCTGATAGTCAAAACAAAGTGTGAAAAAAGGGTTGCAGTATTTTATCAGATAGAGGGGCAAAATAGGACTCTTCTTAACATTTTAGTGGCTTCTATTAGCACATTGGTGTTCGTGAAGTTTGTAGATGCCTCACATGAAATCAAAAATGTAGAGACTTTGTGCAATCTATTCAATGGGGTCATCCGGGAGATTGGGGTCGAGAACATTGTCCAACTTATCATGGACAATACAACAACATATGTAGCCGCAAGAAGACTTATTATGGAGAGGCATCCTACTATTTCTTGGATTCCTTGTGCTGCATATTGCCTAGATTTACTGTTAGAGGACATAGGGAAGATTAGATGGGTCAAAAGTGTGGTTGAAGATGCTAAACAAGTTACCAAATTTTTCTATAACCATATTTGGGTCCCTTTTTTGATGAGAAAGCACACAAATGGCAAGGAGATTGCACAATCAAGAGTGACACGATTTGCTAGCCACTTCCTCTCTTTGCAAAGAATTCTTGGTGCAATTCCTCATCTCAACCAAATGTTTGTGTCTAATGCTTGGTTGGAGTCTCCATTTTCCAAAAATGTTGAAGGGGAGAAGACTGCAAGAACAGTTTTTGATGGCTTGTTCATCAAAAGTGGAGAGGAATTAATCAAGGTACATAAAAAATAAAAGAAACAAAAAATTTATACAAAATTATCTATTTGTTGTTTTCTTTTAAAGGGTTAATTTTATAATTATTTCAAATTTGTTTTTAGTTTTTTAGGTGATAGAACCTTTGGTCAGGGTTCTTCATATATGATGGATGGCGACAGCATGCCTATGGGTTTCCTCTATGAGGCCATGGATAAACCCGAAGAGGCCATTTGCATTACTATAGTGGGAAACAATACATAAAATCATTTGGTGCATCATTTATTGGAGATGGAAAAAACAACTTTACCAGCTGATACATGCCTTAGCCTGCCACCTAAACCCAAAGTTCTACTTCTCTAATACAATTAAGGCTGATGAGGGGGTCATGGTAGGGATTATTTCATGCATTGATAAGATAGTGCTAGATGTTGAGATAAGAGACAATGTTCTTGATGAGTTGGAGGTGAGATTTACAATATCTTTTTTTATGAATTTGGCAATGTCAACTCTCTAGAAACATCCATTTTACATACATAACAATTATCTTGCTATATTTAATCCATCTATTCAAGTTCTACCAAGGTGCTGAGGGGAGTATCTTTTCTTCAACTCAAGCAATTCAAAGGAGAGAAAAACAACCAAGAAAAAAAATAATCTTTTAATTTTAGCTGAATACTACAAGTAGAAATTAGAAACTCAATTCTTAACCTTTTTTACTTAGTTCTTATATTTTTTTAATGCTTTTCTGTAGATTTGTGGTGGGAAAATTACACGTCAAATCTTCATAAGCTAGTCATCTATGTTTTGTCCTAGCCCTATAGTCTTTTTGGGTGTGATCACAATTAGAGCTTATTTGAGAGCATTCACACGAAGAAGAGAAACAAGTTGACCCAAGAGCATCTCAATGATATTGTCCCGGTTCAATACAACCTCCATGTTTGAACTAGAAAGGTGGAGGGCATTTCACATGTTTCCATTGACTTGGATGAGTTTGATCCTAATGGTGAATGGGCTGTTGATGAACAAAATGATGTCCTTACTAAAGAAGATCTTGCAGAATTGGACAGAGGAGCAGAAAAATTGGATGCAATGAAGGAAAACTAAAGCACTTTTGAAAAAACAATCTGTCATTGTTTTGATATTGACTTACCTTCTAGTTCGAGGCCTAAAAATTAAGTTACACTATGAGGGGAAAGAGGAAGATATAGATTGTGTTTTTTTTTTTCATTTTGACATATCATCATATGTAAACAATTATAATGCTGTTATAGATTTATTATTTATAATTTTGTTGTATTACAATGTATTATTCAACTTTGAAACTATAAAATTTCAAAATTTCAAAGTCTGAAGATCATATGCCGTGTAATGTTTGAATTATTACAAATTGATAGTCAAAGTAGACTTTTATGTTCTCTAAATGCATTCATTTATTTATTTTTGTGTAATTATGAGGTTTTCTATTTTTTGCCTAGTCTGTGTCGAGACTCAAGACCATGCCAAGTCCCAAGTCTGAGTTAAAAAAATGGGCTGCTGAGTCCAAGTCCTATAACTATGGTGCACACAACCAAGACCACACTACTTCATCCTTACAAAGAGACCCATTTTAAATTCTTACAGTGCAGACCAAACTTTCCTTGGTCTATCATTCTGCTCAGTCACATGACTTGTACTTCGTCCTTTCTTCAAAGAAACTATACCCCAAATTTAACTCAGGACCTTGCACCTTACAGACAAGTTTTCAGATTCACACATAACTCTAGTGGCATAAGCTCAGCAAATCAACTTGACAGTAGACGTACCTATATACAGAATTATGTGAGATTGATTTTGTGAACCCAGAAATGAAGGTCAAATCCTCAGTTAAACATACTTATAGGAAACTAAGTGTTTTCCTCCACTACATCATACATCAATTCTCCATACAAGCATCAAGTTAATTTTTAAAATGTCTTATTGATCTTCAAATAATTTTCTGGGTTTACATCTTACTGATCTTCAAATAATTTCCTGGGTTTATATCTTATTGATCTTCGAATCTTCTTCTGTGAAGCCTTCTTCCCTGACTAGTGCTGGTGCTTATTGCATTACTGCCGCCTTTATCACTTATACATACATCTAATTTGAACAAAGAATTGAATGCTTTCTAATTATTGATAAAAAACTGGAACCTAGTTGACAAAATTAATTAAAAAGAATACTTATCACGAGCCCCAAAAGTTTTGCAGCCACTATCCATTTTTCTAATGTTCTCTTTAGTTCCAACTTGTGTGTTTTCTTTCCTATTGACTTCACCTAACAACAGGTCTAGCTCAATGGTACCAAAAATGCATTAACACACAAGTAATTATCCAAGAAATGTGACTTTGGGGTTATCTGAAAGCGTTTCTGAGTGACTAGAAGAATTTTGGCATAATGAATATCAGTGCATAATTACAAATCAAAGTTCGTACATGGTGACACAATTTGGGTATCCTAATTTTATAATTCTACTTTTTACTTGGAGTTCAGCAGTGCTAGCATACAAACTGAAAGAAAAGACTGCAGATCTTGCAAAGAGTACCTTTTCATCTGCGTGACCAATAATTGCTGGACCCCAAGTGCCAACATAGTCAATATATTCATTTCCATCAACATCCCATGCATGCGAACCTTTCACAGAATCAAAAAAAATTGGTTGCCCACCAACTGAATTGAAAGCCCTCACTGGGGAGTTCACGCCACCTGGCATCAATTCCTGGTAAAACACAATACCAAGTTGAACTAAAAGTAAAAACAAAAAAAGGTATCTACCAAGATCGTTATATAATATATACATATGAAACAATTGGTATTGTGAGGACAAAATGCCAAAAACAATAATGTAAAACACTTAAGTTATATTGAAAAGAAAGGGGTAGGTGTAAAACTTCAAAAAATTAGATATTAATAACTTCCCAAGCCGTTTGGCAACTTCCTGATTGGAATGACTAACATTGAACAATCAAAACAAAATTATCCTGCTAGTAAGTTTTGACAATACTTTACTGATGTTTTTGCAGAGTCATTCTATCAAACTTGCTGCTCAAAATCTAGTACAAACTTATGTCTTAACATTGTTTCCAATAAAATTAATGCACAAATAATAAAATTTTGAATACAATAAAAAAAATTACACAATGGCATCCACATAAATAAATTTGTGTGACTTTGAAAGTTTAAAATCTTTAATTACAAAAAAAGTTTCAACAAAATAAGTTTATTCTTCTTGGAGATTGTTGAAAATTTTGCAGCTTTCCAGTCTATATGTCCATTATTGATGGAAAGAAACCCTCCAACTTTCAATTTTTCAATGTGGCAATAAATTAAGGACAAAAAGACTCTAGAGATCAAAAAAATGTGAAATTCATATTTTCAAAGTAGGCATTTCCCAAAGTTTGAAAAACCATATGCCATGTAGATCACAGGGCCAAGCTCAAGTCCCTGCATCCAATAATTTTCAAGCTTGCAATTTTCTGCCTTTCAGACATCTGAAACGTTTCTAAAAACAAGATAATCACATATTTGAGTGTCTCATTCTGTAATATTCCCCTTAAAAAAAAAAATTATTTTTTCAATAAGATTACAATGCAAACACAATAACCCGTTAAGGTTAGAGAAATATGCCAAAACAACTGAAAGGGAACCCTTCCACCTTTTGTTCACCGAGAGCCCAATCTAGGAGGGTGAGAACATACGGTGTTCCAGGGATCGTTAGCACCATAAATTGAACTGAAATTACAATGCACGGGCGGCAAGCCAGCCCCTTCTGCTTATCCAACAAGATGGAAACTAAACTACTTGGCGATGGACCAGCCAAGGAAACAACAAGGAAATTCAGCTCAATCACTCTACCGCATATTTCAGCGGGAGGACAAGAGTTACAAAAACTGTATTACTAACAAAAGGCGGCTAAGCCAGCCTCTTCCACTTTGCAGTGGACAAGCAACACTCCAGTAATGGTTAGTAGTACTACTACATAACCTTACAATATAGAATAGACGATTATGAATGATGTCCAACATTGATTACAATCATAAACAGCTATCAAAATAACTTCTAGTAAGCCACTACTACTGAACCAAATCTGAAAGTCAATAATGCACAATTCCAGCTTCAACCGGCAACACCAAAATGATAACAACTCACTCAAATCCACACTAAATCACACCAAATCTGAAACAAATGAAATAAACAACATAGGCAATCAATCTCAAACCTCAAACCAGCAACATGGAAGCTCCAAAAGTGATGCACGCAACCCAATGCACCTCCCAAACGGTACGGCCCAGCAGCAAATTTTGATTTACAACTATAAATCAAAATCTCCGTATCCCAGTCTACAACTTGGTGAGTTATATCACCCAGGGAGTAAGGATGGAAAGAGCCAATACCCAGAACGATATGGTCAATAGGCAGGGAGATATAATCAAAAGATCGCTTCAGCCACCATGTCCAGCAACACCAAAAAATCACAGCAGCAAACAAAAGACTCCGGAAACTGAAAATGCACACTGAAAACTTCACCACAATCCAACACTCAACTAGGTACTATGTTTCAACTTTCAAGTACAAAACTGGCTAAACTAGGGAGCCACAACTTCGAAGCTCAAGTTCGCTCACCATTCCAACAGCATAACAATATGATTTCTTCAAGATAACCAAATGAGAGGCCAAGCACCTGTATTTATAGATTTTTCCTTCTGAAATTCAAATGCAAATGGCACCCAAATTCATTTGAAACTCACTTTATTTCATTTTCATGTCCCCTCAAGACATGGCGCCCACTTTACCCAGTCTTCCTAGGCAAAAGTTCGAACTTTTCCTAGGTGAATAATTTGCAACTTACAATATAATAAACACATGAAATTTGCCTCCTTTTTCTAGCGCCACTAACTTAAGAAAAATAATAATATTAACAGCAGACATATATATCTTTTTTTTCCCCAAGTCGCCCACAATAAAATTAATCAGTAATAAAATAATTAAATATTAAACCTTAGGATAAAGAAATAATATTTAATTAAATAACATATAACTCCAATACTGATTATCATCAAAATCAAGGATGAAACTGAGCAATGAGAACCATTGAACTGAACTGGATCAGAGCCCTACCCAAGACTGCCAAAAATAGCAATGCTCAAACTGCCACTTACTAAAAATCGTAAGTCATGAAATACTGCTCCGAAAAACATGATCTTCGCACCCAGAGAAAGAGCTTGAAAAACTCGATAAAACTCTACCATCCAGTTAGCCAAACCCTAACTTACTAAAAATAGTAAGTTCACACTTCAACGTAGAATCAAATGCATGTTATGCCACCCTGAAGTTCATGAAAAACCCAGAAGGAAACCATAAACAGAACTAAAAAATTCCCTCCTGACAACCCCTAAAAAGCTCGTGTAGAACTCCACAAAAGTAGGAAACCCTAATTCTCCTTTCCAAATAGCCTACGGGTCTCTGGAATAGGCCACTGGATCACTGAATGAGCATCACTGAGAAGGGGACATTATACATTCCATATGCTCTTAGACAAAATATGTACTCATCAGTGGATAATAGGCATCAACATGGTATTTGCTTATTTGTGTAGACACTTAAATCCAATTCTGCATTTTAACCTAACATCCTGCATCATATCTTCACTAATTAATTTAATGAAATTATTTAATTAACTTCACTCCAATAGTTAATGAAATAAATCCTATTTACATTTTTTTAATAATTATGCTAAATTCCATCATCAATTATTTAATTAATTCCTATCACTAGTTAATTAAATAATCCTATTTATTTAATTAACCTAGCCTAACCTTTCTTTTGATTAATTTTTAATTTGAACCTTATTATTTAAATTTTAATTAGTTAAGCTTATCCTTTTCCATTTGTTAATTAAATGAACCTAATTTATTTAATTCATTGTCTTGCACATTCCTCCACCACTTCAATTTAAAAATAATAAGTCAACCCTTAGTAGAATCCAAAAATACTCCTTGCATTTCCACCCTTCACTCAAATCAAGGTAATCTCCACCATCCATTTTTCTCAATCCTTGTCTTATCTATTTGCACTTATCCCAAACCACCACTTGCAAGCATCTCGTTTCTCCATGCACTTTAGCTGATCTCAACCCTCCACCTTGAGCTTCCCTTGAAAGGTAATCAATCCTCACCCTCTAATCCAAGAGCTAATCTCACCCTTCCATGTCTCCATCCCAAAAAATTATAAAGCCCCCATCCTCTAGCTCATTAGTGGAAGACAAGCAAGTATATGCTCCCCAAATACTCGGCAAAGAGCAATCATGTCAAAAGTGTCATTGTATCAACCAAGCCTCCCTACAACATATGGAGTAAAATTGTTTCTTCAACAAGACTCTAAAACGCTCCCACTTAGATATTAGTGGAATTCTTCTTGGCTGCAAAGAAGTTTTATGAGATTCACAACAAGTGAGTGAATAACTAGATAGTTTTAAGTATATCAAGGAAGCTCACTCATATGATTCCATCTTGTGCAAACTAAAATAGACCTCTAATTTTACAACATGTTCACATGATTTCTCTAGATTAACTTTCAGTATCAAAAGGTGTATATCATTTTTTATCTTTCCCTTGAAATGGAAAGTGTTTCCACCTGAAGATGTGTGTCCTTGTTTAAAATTTATCTCCTTGGGTCAATCTTAATTTTGTCACACAATTCTTCAAGGACATTATGCATGCCTTGATAGTTTGAACTTTTATGCTCTCCTTTACAACACATTATAAAATAATAATTTTTTGTATTTTTTTTAATGTGGTCGAAGAGTGGGAGTGAGCATTAAGAGTTAGTTTAGGGGGTGTTCACATGAGGAGCTAAAAATTAGCCGATAATTTTGGAGCAGCTGAGGCTTTTCACAAGGCCTGAATTCACTTCTAAGGAGAGATGCACATTCCTAGTCTTGGGGATAGGGGGATTGTGACTAGCTTGACTCCTACTACTCAATCCATCGAGATGACTACTGTTGATGGTTCCATAAGTCGCTATAGGTCTTGATCTTGATCACAATTGCCTTTACCTAGTGGAGGAAAATCATTTGGCTCCTTATATGCCTTGTCTTGAAAGTAAAGTGGGCAGATGTCTCCTCATATCCCACACCCTACAACAAGACACATTATGAGAAAAATCTTAAGTTAAAGTCGCTTGCCATGGTTTTAGTGAATTTCATTTGTGGCAAGACATTTTTCTGGCATGAGTGGTGTAATGTCCCCTCCTTGATAGTTATATATATAGCATAAATGACACAATTATTATTATTAATTACCAATGCATGATTATTTGGAATTTATTAAATATTATTATTTAATTAATATTTATTCTTATAAAAATAAATTAATTATATAAACATAATTTACTTATTCTTAATTGTAAACACAATTTATGTATTTAAAATAATAAATATATAATTTATATATTATATACTTGATTAAATAACATCTGGGCGAGAGCAAGCAGTCTGATTGTACACTCCCTCTAGCTGTTACCCCAATGTGCACTTTGATAGATCTGGTGGATGATGAGGAAGCTGATCTGGAGATGGAGTCACTGCCTCCTCCGATCCCTCCTGCTTCTGCTTTGCATGACCCAGCCACCACTTTTGAGTTTGATGAGAAAGTACTGAAATGGGTTGACAGACCACAGGGCTGGATTGCATGGGTAGAATCTACCAGGTGATGCTTTTTGGAGGGTAGTCATTTTCAAATATTTTGTATGTAACTCTGTATTCTTTGATGATATAACTGGTCGAGCTACCTTGTGAGATCTATGTTCTGTACAGCACATGGATCTGCTACTGTGACAATTTTCATATGATGTGCTTAACTTATAATAAATATAAAAAAAAAACATCTGGCTCCATATCGTTAAAGATTACAATTGGTGGTCAAAGTTAGTGACCTCTTCTAAACACCAATAGCCATATCATCATTGATAATTACAACTCATCATTTCTCTCACTATAACGTGTAATCGATTATTAAAGAGACATAGCCGGCAACAATCAAAGAAAGATGGATATTGGGAAAGCAATAACGATTAAGATATATTCCTAAGTATTATGTATTCACTAAAATAGAGGTTATTGTAATGGATGGAGGGTCGATAGTCAGCGATCTATATTCAGCAGATGAAACGATATCTGATAGGCATGAGTATTTGTTTTGAAGAGACGTGGAATAGTCAAATACCACGGACCATGAAAAGTGACTTCAAACGATGCTAATAAAAATATGACCATTTTACAGCCTGTTTTTAACAAAAACGTGGGTTTTTTTGCAGATTTAAGGGTTTTACAGATATTTTTTTAAAAACATGGTATTTTCTGTTCATTTTCTGAACAGCAATGGCTAGGGTTGCTGGCCTGCAACCTAGGGTTTTTGACGGATTCCAGACCTGGTTTTTTTCAAATTTGCAGAATTTTTTTTGAATGATTTTCAGGTTCTTTAACTTTTTACTATTTTTTTACAAAAATTGAAGGTGTTGATTGTTGTTTTGGTTTTCAAAAAACATTTCTAAAAAATTTCAGTCAAAATTGCAAGCTCCTTCATTTTCCATGACTTCAGATAGCGGGAGAGATGGCTTCATTGCCCAATAATGTGTTGGAAGGCAACCAGAGGTTCAATGGCAAAAATTATAACACCTGAAAAGAGCGGATGCTCACAACCTTTAAGTACAGTTGCATTGACCAGATTGTCCCCAAGTAATTAGTAAAATGGAAGAATTTGCCTTTTCAAGACGCCACATGGGAAGGAGCTGAGTTTTTTGATAATCCAAGTTTAAATTTTCTTGAAGCAGGACTGTCATGTCCCCTCCATTCAAGCGGCCTAATTTAATTTAATTAATAACAGTATTTTAAACACTCTATTAATAATAATATTAATTATGTAGTAATTAGAAATTAAAAAAATAAAAATAAAAATAAAATAAATCAAATAAATTAATGAAAATTTTCTTTGTTTGGGCCGTTGCCATTTGTCAAGCTGTCGGCTGATATGTTTTGCAAAATTTCACTCAAACAGGTAATAAATGGGGGTTCGCTAGCTTCCTCCAAAAGACTGTTTGAGGATGACCCATACACCAATGTGAATTTATCTGCCCTACAAGACAAAAATCTCAGAAGACATTGGCTAGGTAGGATGTCACCCCTATCTCGCCTTGTGAGCTATTCCCTCACTGGAAATTTTAGCAAGGAAATAATTGAATTGACTATTTTCAGGTTTATATTTTTTACAAGGAGAATATTGCTATTAGAAGACCAATCTGTGCCACCTTCAGGCAATCTTATACTCAGAACATCATGTTTTGGGCGATCTGCTATGTATTTTTGACAATAACAAAGTAACCTACACTCAAGATGTTAGATTACAGGCACCAATTTCACTTCCAAGTCGCTGCCACCAGGCCTACAAGCGATTGAATGATACAACACATCCTGTAAACCCAGGCGGGCAGATCTGTGCTCAATCACAACAAGAGACTACTGAACTGTAAGTTGCTTCCAAGCCACTGTAAATCAATTATAGGTCTGCATCCAAGGGCCATCGCCTCTCAGACATTGTATGTAAGCATTACTACTAGTCATTGAGCATGCTAAATAATGAAGATCTAAGATTTCTGATATGTTGGTACTACAGTTGGTAAAATCAGATCTGAGTTTTCCATTTTGTTTAATATTTATGATGTTGTGGTGATTCCATATATGCTGGTGATATTACCCTGTTGTGTAAGTCTGTCTGAAAGTGTAAGAGAAGTGAAACTAATTTCCTAGCCCAAGTTATTACATATAAGATGTTCCAATCATTAGAAGGTTATATCGGTCATATAAGGTGCTGTTCCACTATTTTGGAAGGTTACATCAATCATATAAAGTGTCATACCAGTCATCAGAAGGTTATACCAGTCATATAAGGTGCTCTTCCAGTATTCTGGAAGGTTACATCAGACATATAAGGTGTTGTTCCAATTAACAAAAGGTTATATCAAACATCAATAGTGTTGTACCTGCCTTTGAAAGCATTAGTAAATCTTTTGAAGTGCCTTATCAATGGTCATATTGCTTTACATCTTTCATTGTTCACTTGTGAGTTGATTTGGGAAAGCACTAATTCTGAAAATTCACTTTCCATCTTGCATATCAGTGTTGTCATCATTTTTCCCATCATTTGATTTAAGAAAATTCAACTTTTTTACTGTTGTCATATTGATTTCTAATCAGACTTGAGTGTGATTTAAAGTTATTTAAGGTTTTTTGTGAAGTTTCCAACTTGCTAGTTGCAAACAGCATTTGTATTACAAGTTTAGTTGCTGTTCCAGTGGGGTGTGTTCTTAAAAAAATAGGAAAATACAAAAAATAACAAAAATTATAAAAGGGAGATATTACACCATCTAGCTTCACAAGTTGCTACCAGGGTTACTTGATCAAGAGTTGGATTCCATAGTCATTTACTATAATAATCAGAGTTGTGTCAAACTATCGAAGAATCTAATGTTTCATGACATGTCCAAGCACATAGAGATCAGATATCACTTCATCAAAGAGAGGATTCATAAGGGAGCAGTGCAGCTCCAATAAATCACTGATCAGCAGGTAGCTAATATTCTGACCAAGCCCTCAGCAAAAGGGAAGTTTGAGGCTCTTGAAGATAAACTTTGGATTGGTGCAGAATTCCTTCCTCGCTAAGAGGGAGAGTTGAGTTTTTAGCTTGGCTAGAAACTGCCACATAGGCCTAGTGCAAACATGCAGGGAAAAGATCATGCGGTTGAAGTCAGTCTATTTTGCATTTCACTTTTAAGGACTAAAGTGAGAGTCTTTTATTTTGCTAAATATGTCTAATAAATTGTAGACAGTCACTAATGACTTAGACTTATCTTCCATCTCATCCTCATAAGTAATAAGGATGATTTTAGTAAATAAAAGCTGATTTTTTCTAGATTAGATTTTTCAGTGAATTAATATAAAGATAGGAGAAGGATGAAAGTTTCATATACAAATTGTCTTTCAAAGGAATGAAAGAGTTAAGTTGTTTGAAGGAACGAAAAACTGTGTAACAAAATAGTTCGTGTTGTTGATTTTTATGCAGCTGTGAATTGCATCAGCTGTGAAGGTTTCCTTGTAAGTTTAAGTTGCCGAGTCAGGTATGGGTGTGTGGGTACGAAACACCAGTATGGTAGAAATTGTTTTGGGGTTGGGTACGTTTTCAGTACGTATATATATATATATATATAAAAAAATAGAATTGAAATTAGGATGTCATATACCAATACATATGCTAAACAAAACCATTACAAATTTCAAAGTTTGAAACATAACATACTAATTTAAATTCAGTTTTCAATATCAAAAAGATCAAATTAGAATCTCATGATAGATAAGTTCTAAGTTCACTAATCAGCACTTTAGGTCTTAAGAATATCAAAAAGATCAAACTAGAATCATTAAACATTTCAGCATCTAAAAACGTGAACCCCGGATGTACCCATGGGAGATTCGTTTCAGAATCCAATTCCAGTACGTTTCGTACCCAAAACCACCCGAAAAATCTCACAATTCAGCAACTTGGTTGTAAGTTTATTGAAGGAATAGAAAACAAGTTTCAAAGTGTAATTATCTATGCATGCTTCCACATTCGAAGATTTCATTATTGTGTGATTTCTGCTAAATGTTATTTAACATTAGGCCATAATATCTAGGTATTTTGAAAATTCTTCAAATTGATCATTAATGACAGTGCAGGGTAACTCCTCTTGAAAGTCTTACTTCAACCAATAAATATCCTTTGCATAATGCCACTGACCTGCATGTAGCTGGTTGGAATAAATCCTAAAAGACCAAATCAAATTGTTGGAAGATACATGATAAAAATTGTGTCATATATCATATTGGGATATATTTTGTCCATTTGCACAGCGCTCTGTTAAGTTTTCCTATTAAGTTTAACGTCACTAAGTTTGACTGAATCCTGCGCAATTTAATACATCTTGATCTTATAAACACCTTCCGAGGTGAGCACTTAATTGATTGCCCTATTAATTTTAGTTCTCTTCAATTTGAAATACTAGCCTGTGCAAATTCGTCTTAGAATGATACTATCTCCAGTAGGCTATGGTCAGGTAGAAGTGACTGCCATGATGATGACCTGGATTCAAGCCTTGTTGGGAATGTTCTCTGTATTAATGCAGCCATGACAATGTAACCTAACCCAAGGAGGCATCAATTTAAGCTTGAAATTGAATTCCCCGTGATCTAATAAGTCTGCAATGAATGTCTGTTGTAAAAATAATAATGTATTCTTTGTGTGGTATGGTTTTAAATTTTAATCATTGATCAACTTGTTGTCCTCAATTTTTGATTTCAAAAATTGGACTATCACATGGAAATTTTTATTAAAAAATGAAAAAAATTACTCTATGGCACACTTCCCGAGGTAGAAATTCGCCCCATCCTTGGACTGGATCGATTGTTGATCCATCCCCAAGCTACGTTTTGAATTTCGTCGCGTTTCGAGTCCGTTTGCTATGTTTTTGCTTCAATGTAGGGGAATTTTTCGATAATTACCAATAACTAGTAATTTGTTTTTTAAAACCCCCTTGAAGCTTTTGGTCTTGTAGGGGAATTTTTCTCCAATTACAAGTTTTTGGAAACTGGTAAAAAGGGTTTTAAAACCCCCTTTACTAGTAGAATGACTTAACTGTTTTATAAAACTTGTAAATGGGTTTTTAAAACCCCTTTACATGTTTTTATGACTTAAAGTTATATTTTATTTTTAAATAGAACTTGTAAATGGGATTTTAAAATCCCTTTACATGTTTTAAGTAAAATCACTTGTAAAGGGAATTCTATTTCCCTATTACAAGTAATTTAACTTGTATTTCCTTTTCTAAAACCCGAAATTTGCCTTAGAGGCAAAAATATGAACATTTTGAAAACTTGTTTCATTTTTAAAACCCAAAATTTCTCCCATGCCTTTGCAAACTGATTTGGGTTCGAATTTTTTGGAGGAAGGATAGGGATTCCTTCCAAATGCGGATTTGCTGCAACTTTGAAGGATTCAAACCCTTGTTTTACGCATCTATCAAACTGATTATCGCTATTTGTCTTCTTCAACGTTTTTTTTTCTGAATCATGTATTTGTGCCATTTGCCATGGTTTGGAGGTTCGAATCTACTCTTTCCTAAGGCGTTTTTTATTTAATCATAAATGCGTTGGATTTCAAACTTCATTCAAACCGTTTTGTGCGCATTTTTGGGGAATCGATTTGCAAAAACGCCCTAAAAACCAGTCACGTTTTTTGCAAGTTTCGCACCTTTCTCATTCAAGGTATGCTTTCAATTCAAAATCATTTTTGCTTTCTCTTGTATTTAATGATGAATCAAATCATTTTCGAACTACTTCCTTGGCATTATTCATGGCATTTTTATAGCAAATCGGTTTTTCTTTGGTCACCACGCGTGGCTAAGTTTCTTCCTTTGTTTAAATTCTATTTAAAGGGTTTCATCTTCCATGTTTGGTTGACTCTACAAGCTTGAATCTCTCCTCATCTTTTCAAGGTAATTTTTATTTTTGTATTTCTTTCTTGTTTCTTTCCTTACATCTTCTTGTTTAAGTTTTGGTTTTGTTCATGTTCATATTGGGTTTATGAGAGGAAATTCCCCATTTTACAAAGAAATTTGTAAAGTAATGTGTTCTTCCCCATTGAAAATTCTCCTTCTTTACTTGCATTCGGGTTTTAGAAACCCGATTGCAAGTAAGAGGAAAATATGTGTTCTTCCCTTTTTTTGGACAAAGACTTAACCTTCTTTGATCCAAAAGATCAAGTTTCAAAATAAGAAAAATATGTTCTTCCCAATTTGCAATCTTCCCAATTTGCAAAGAAATTTGCAAGTGTGAAAAGTTCTACCTCAAGATGCGTTCTTCCCTTTTTGGACAGAGACTTAACCTTCTTTAGTCCAAAAATCAAGTTTCAATGACGAAAAAATCAAGTTCTTCCCAATTTCGGGTTTTGAAATCCGGATTGCAAGTTGGAAGTCCTTCCCATTTTGGCATGACAAAGTTCCAAGTGATCTTCCCGAAATTCATTTTTACCTATCCGCTTCCAATTCCCTCATCCGTACTTATCATCTTCATCATTTCCCGCATGCCTAAATACCTTTTTCCATCCATTCCTTCGATTTTCAGTTTGTAAATAAGTTTGCATTTGGATTTAGAAAACCAATTGCAAATGTGTTCTTCCCAACTTCCAAACTGAAAATTCATTCTCCTCCCATTTATTCATGCTTCGTGTTTTGCAAGTATAATTGCATTCGGAATTTAAAACCCGATTGCACGTTTGCACTTCCCTCTTGTGTACTTGCAAAACATGTTTCAAAACCTGAAATAAGTCCAAAGCTTATTTTTCCACCTCTTATATCTCCTCTCACAAAACCAAAATACGAAAGTTGAACTTTCTCATTTGGAGGAGTGAAAATGTCTAAAGATACTGACTTTGATATTGCCTTGATACTCTTGGATTTACATTGCAGCATTCCCAATTGTTTCCAGATGACAGATGTATCATCATCTCCCACTCCAAAAAAGATGAAATACAGGTATGATAAATACCAGAATGAAGTTCTGCAGTCACAGATCTCCTCCTCCCTTGATCATATCAAGGATACTGAGATAGGGCATGTTGACATGTCCGAATTCATACAAAGGATTGAAGATCCGAAGGAGGGTGATATGCAACGGTTGCTGGACAGCCATATCCATCATGCCGCATCCTTTCCAGTTGCTGCCCTAGAACCAAAATTTATTCTAGCATGTGCTCATCATTTTGACAAAGAGACACGAGTCATTAGAAATGATGACGGGGAAGTGATCATTCGCCTGGATGCAGAAGCTATAGAGAGGGTTTTCAAAATACCTTCCGAAACCATTTATATAGAGATCTCTAAGCAAAGTGCAGCTGAATACTTTGCCAAAAGGGAGAAAGACTGTAAGCGTCATATCAACAAATGGATTCATGAACCTCGCATTGCGCTTACCAGATGGGCAAAGTTATATCGGTCTGATTTCAAGAATGAGATCGGTGATACTATTACTCTTCTTAGCCGTATGATGGGATTGGAGCATTCCAATGTTTTTGAACCTTGGATGTACCAATTTATTATGTTAGTAAGGCAGTCTCAGCACATCTGTTGGGGTGAAATAATCAGTGATGCTTTGTGTGAGCAACTTGCAGTCGTCCCTACTACCTTCACCTTCTACATGAATTCATATCTCGTGTATATTGCTGTGTCACTGGGACATTTCCCAGGTCTTTCCACCAAGGGTGACCGCATGCTTGTACCGGTTTGGGAATACTATGATCAGTTGCCTCTAAGATCAAGTAGGTCTCATTTCAGAAGGGTTCAGGATGCTTTCTTTGGTCATTATTTGTGTCAATTTGACAAGAACCCAAAAAACAAAAGAGTCTCAGATGAAGCATGGGAAAAGGTGAAAGAATATGGTTGTTTGTTTCTCCAATTTCCAACTTTTACCTACATGAGAGTTGGATGCTATGGCGGGCAGCCTTACATGCTCCCACGGTACCCAACAGATAAGATTATTCTCATGGAATTGGGAAGGCAGATCATGGCTATGCATACACACCAGTTAGTTAAGCACAAGGTTGGCATGGGTATTTCTTCCAACAACCCATTGAAGATTGGTCAATATTCTCTAATGACTTCAATCAAGGCCAGGGCTATGGAGACTGAGTTGCAGGAAATCAGACTCAAAAGATTCAAACCTAGAGCTGATTTCGATTATCGAGGCATGAAGGAGAAGATCAAGAAGACTTTCATCCATGTACACCGGATAGAAGCTATCTGGGCTGATCTTCGTACCGAAAAGGAGATTCGCAAGATGGATTACTGCCGACTCACTGCAGAACAGATTGTGGATTTGAACCTCGTGAACATGCCACAAGGTATGATTGATGATGGTAACGTTCTTGATCCTGAGTTTGTCAATCAGAATGTTGATGAGGCTCCGCTTCCTTCTATCCACTGGTCCCACAAGGAAGGCACTTCTATCTTGGATAGATTCCAGTCAGTTCTTGCCAATACCAATATCTGGCTAAAGAATAATGGTGTCAAGCTCATTAAGATTAAGGTTGGGAAAGAAGATGATTCTACAAGTCCTCTTGGGCGGAAGTCTGAAATTCAACTAGACAACAAAGAAGGTGCATCCTCTTCTAGTACGAGGATTAAATTGCGAGTCAGTCGTGCAATGGTGCTTCCTCCTCAGGAAATAACAGTTCAAGGCAAGGAGAAGCCACAGTTGGAAATTCATGTGATTGATCCTGAAGCTTCAGAGGAAGAAACTCAATCTGATAATGCTCCTCAGTCACTTTCTACAGAGTCTCCACATAATTCTCTTTCTTCACTTCCTATTGAGGTACCCATGTTTCCTCCTGTGATAGATGTGAGCTCACAATCTGCCCCTTCAGTTTCAAAATCTCCGCAGAACATCCTCCCACTTTCAGCAGCAGAACCATCTCAAGGCCATCCTCAGGAAAATTTGTTGAATATCTTTTTCAGAAGATTCTTCATATGTACCTGTGTCTGATATTGATACTTCTATGCCCTGTTTTGATGAGTTCATGACATCTTCATCACATCCTGTCGTCACTCAGCAAACTATGGTGGCTATCCAAACCGACACTTCTCCCAAGGTCACCACTGTTATTCAAACAGAAACTGCTTCTCCCTCTATCCCAGAATCAGAGTTAATGGCTTTACCTCCATGGCTCAATTCCTTCACTGCAAAGAGAAAGAAGCAGGTGATCTCACCTGATCCTTTCAACTACCAACAGTTGAAACAATCAAAACCTAAAGCTGTTAAGAGGGCAAAGACAATTTCAAGGGTGATCGTTGATGAAAACCGGATGAGAGTGGCAGAGATTGCTGAACCAATATCAGATAAACCAGTTGAAGAAATGCAAGCAGTTGATTATCGGATCACCAAAGTTCAACTGGGTAAGCAGACTCATGAGGTTGTCAAGCACGATGCTCAACACACAGTGGCTACATTGGTACAACGGTATGATGAGGTATTGACCAAGAAAGATCAACTGGAAGTAGAGAATCAAAGACTCATGGCAGCTATCCAAAGTATTACTCAACCTTCAAGTGGAGAAGGCCAAATACCTATTTCTTCCAAGGTCAGCAAACCAATCCAAGGTATCGAGAGAGCTGCCCAAAAGGTTCAAGCCTTAGACACCTGGGTTGATCAACTGCATGACTTATGTTCACAAGTCATAAGACAGGTATTTGAAACGATGGTTAAATTGGAGATCATTGAAGATAAGTTGAATCAAATCTTGGGTGCTTTCAAACTAAATTTGGAGAAGGTTGAGGGAAATTTAGTTTCTTGGCGAAAGATGCCTCAACATCAATTGGGCGTTCTTCAGGTGCATGACGTGATTCCTTCCAGAGTCATGTACATTGAATATGAGGAACTTCTGGAGAACAAATCTCTTGTTTTCAAATCACTCATTGAAGAAATTGATGAAACCTTAAAGTTGCGTGAAGCAGTCTTTCAAGTTGTAACCTCCCATTGCAAAAAGGCATCCTGCGACATTTTAAATCAGAATGATGAGCTGCTGCCCGAGGAAGAAGTTCTTGCAGATCTGCAACTCAAGATTCATGATGAATGGAGAAGTGAGCAATTCTCAGTCGCTTCCATTCAAATATTGATTAAGTATCAAACTGAGTTGCAGGAAATCCGGTCAGCATTGGAAAAAGGCAATTCCACGCTATGCCAATGCCATGATGTCATCGTAAAAACTAGGGTGGTGGCTATGAACACTCATGAACCAGATCCTGATGAATTGCAGAAAGTTATTCAGAAGTTCGAATTGTTCGTATCTTCAAAAGTTGCAACTTAAGTGTTTTTAACACTACTTGTAAAATTTTAAAATTGTAATTTCAAAATCGTAGTTTTCCTTTCGGCAAGTTGTCATCACTTGCATTTTTGTAATTGCAAGTTGTCATCACTTGCATTTTTGTAATTACTGGTAAGGCAACTACAAGTTGTGTCCAATTAGGACTGTAGTTGGAATAAGTCTTAGTTAGTTAATGAAGTCATAATTAGTTGTTGAATAGGTCTTGGTGGTTGAGGGAATTTCTCAAGTTAGTTAGGATCCTCCCACCTTTTTCTCAAGGCTCCTCTCCTATAAATAGAAGAGAGGGTCCTTTGTAATCTTTATCTTTTTGGGAAAGCAAGCAAAAACTCTGCCAAATTTACAGCAAGAAGTCTTTGAGCTTATGTATGTGAATTGAAGGTTTTGAAGAATAGTAAAGAAAGATTACTCAAGTTTTGAGTCTTTGAGCTACAAGTTTGAGTTTCATTCTTTTTATTTATTCTATGCAAAGTGTTTCTAAAGGAGCTTAGTCCAATCTGATTTGAAGTCTTTGAGCTGCAAGTAGAGAAGATTAATTAAAATAGGAAATCTCTAGAAGGAGCAGCAAGTCTTTGAGCTTGCGTCTGTTCTTGAGAAAAAATTATTGTTTGATAAGAAATAGCAGCAAGTCTTTGAGCTTGCATTAGTTCTTGTCTTTGTGTTAAAAGAATAAATTATTCCAGTCTTTGTGCTGTCGTCTTTTATTCATTGTAAAATTTAGTATAGCAAAGGGTAGATAGGACTTCCAATATCAAGTCTTTGAGCTTGATATTGTTGTCCCGTCCTGAAGGAAGTGACGGAAGTCTATGCGCTTTTAGGAAAGTTCATTTCCTTTCTCTCAAAAGTGGTTATTACTGTTCATATTCAATCGCTATCCTTTTCTGTGAAGAGAAAAGGATATTGTCTTTCTTAAAGAAAGAAGGAAGACTGTTGTACCATCCTGTTTTTATTTCAGTTTTAGTTAGATAGGGGGAGCCTTCCCTTAATTAGGAGAGTTTTTACTCGTGTGCTGTGGTTGAAACCACAATTTTGTATATTTCCCCAAATGTACAAAATTTTCAACCAACACAACTAGGAGGGCCAAGCATCAACTTGGCTCAGAGTACCTATTGAGTTTAAAAAGGCCTCAATATATTGAAAAGAATTGGCTTCTGCCATTTTGGCTCTATAGCTCAAAAGTCAAAAGCCATCTTACTAGAAAAGCATAATCTAGAATTGAATCTGAGTTCTAGCCAAGTCCCAAACAAATTCAAGAACATATTCCACAAAATTTTGAGCTCCGTTCAGAATGATTTGTGGGTCTCAAACAGCTAGAGTAGTTGAACCTAATAAGTCAGCAATTACAATCCAAGAAGTGATAAGTACCCTGTGAATGAAATTGAAACCCCCCTATTTGCCAATAAAACTGCTGATGTATTTCCACACTGGATATCTTGTAGAAAAAATTCAGCGTGTCAATGGGAAATTATACAATATCCATATTGCCCTTTATATATAAAAATGAACTTCAAAAAGAAATGATTTTGGTTCAATGACCGATTCCTAATTATCATACTGTCTCCAGTAAGCCATGGTCTAGAGGTAGAAGTGACTGCCATGATGATGACCTGGATTCAAGCCTTGTTGAGAATGTTCTCTGTATTAATGCAGCGATGACAATGTAACCGAAACCCAAAGGAGGCATTAATTTAAGCTTGATATTAAATTCCCCGCTAATAAGACTGCGATGAGTGTCTGTTATAAAAAATAATAATGTAATCTTTGCGTAATATGGTTTTAAATTTTAATCGTTGATCAACTAGAAATGCCAAGCATCAACTTGGCTCGGGGTGCATATTGAATTTAAAAAGGCCTAAATATATTGAATTGAATTGCCTTCTACCATTTTGGCTCTATATCTCAAAAGCCATCTTACTAGAAAATCGTAACCTAGAACTGCCTATGCTCAAAGGGGAGTAAGCATTCGCCAGCTGTATTATCCTTGGGACTAAGTACTCTATCAATTATACATTCATTTAGAGCTGGAGGAACTTCTCTATAAAAATCAGATCATTGTTTACTAGGGCAATTTGAAATTCTGCTTCCATCATTCTTAATGCATTCATTTTCATAGCATTCTTAAGAATTTCTCCATGTGATGGGTGAACATGCATACTTCCATCAGGGTCACCATGTTTTGACTACTTCTTAAACCTACTAGAAATTATTAGTTAATATGAGCAGTAAATACTAAACGCTGCTAAAACGGTTTGGATCAAAATCTGCAATCTGCAACACTAGGGTGAAGTTTTGAATGAATGCCCATAACATGCTATGAAATCTATGTATTTTTCGTCCTGCTATGAAATTTAGTTCAATTAATGAGCTACGGGAACGACAACTGATCAGTGATCATACAGAAGATGTTCTGACATGAATCTTGATGTCATGAAATTGTGATTCTTACTTTCTATGTTGATGATCTTTTCATCACACACCGTGGAGCCTACCGAGTATAGTCAAATCTGTCTCTCCTGCCGTATTGCTTAGCTGTAAAACTCTGGCAACCTGACCATCTCATTTTCATGGCTTAGGTCGCGTATGTTTGTATCAATTGAATATTGAGATAAACTATGAAACAGTGACGTGGCAAACAAAGAATGAAATTGACAAATACAATGAAGGCAGAAATACTAACCTTGGCGGCAGTGAACATCTCCTCAGACTTTTGAGTGGTGTATTTCTTTTCAACAGAAACAGCCATCGTGATTACCCTGCTACATCTAGATTTGCTGGTAGATGGGCTTCGTAAAATTGAGGTCGGTAATCTAATCTGTTTATTTGGATTTCGACTTGACAGACCAAACCATTCTCCACAGAAACAGGAAGGCCTCTGAGTAGCACTAGTAACTGTCATTGATGCTGCCATTGAACTAGATTAGGTTAGATTTGAAGAAAGAAGGATAAGCCCTTTCCCCTCCGAGAAAATGAACTTTGAGTGCCAGAACCTCCGTTTCACGACCTGAATCGGAAGGCATTAAACTAATATATCGTCTGTCAACTACACTGTATGCACTTTTGACCATATTTATTAATTAATTCATATTCAAAACCATGTGTTGTTTTGAATTTGAATTAACTAATAAATATTCAAAAGTGCATCCATAATGCTCCAGTATAGATGTTGCCCACTATCCCTTCTTTCTATGATGATAGACGCCATTATTTTTTATGGCCTTCAAGGACTATAGTTCATACACCGACTACTATTCCATGTTAATACTCGCCCCTCGGCCATAACCACAAATTCAATGGCCTTGCCCTTATACTGTCTTCCAGACATCAGAATAAACGTTTGACTGTATTTAATAATTAATTAATAATGAAACTACAACGTGTCTTTTATTTTCCATTAATTAATAAATACGGTCAAATGTGCATCCTTGCCCTCCTCCGAGAAAATTGCAGGTAACGAAATAAAATGGTCCGAACGAAGAAAACTACTGATACCAGAACCAAACTTGTTATCCACCGGATCACCTTCTCTACCTAATTCGTGCCCGCCAGTAAATTTTCTGACCGCCGCTGCGTTTATTTCGCATATTTATTACCAGCTTCTGGTTTAACACCGTTCAATAGGCCTATCTTGATTTTTTGGCTTTTCTTTATCTCATCTGGGAATTGAATATCGCAGTAATTGAGAAGCGGCGCAGATCCTCCATCAAATACTAAATTTGATTTAGCAAATTCTCCTCGAGTTGCAATAATGTTCGCACGACCCTGGCACTTACCGCTTGCAAAGTGTTTTCGTAAAACCTATCCCTAAAGTTGCAAAATTACCCAGCCACAGATGGTAACTCCATGCAAAAAGATTTTTATGTTTTGAACTTTTTTCTTGGAGAGTACCACTCGAGACTGTAAATTGATTCCCCCAGATCGCTGAATTAAATTTGAGCTATAACGATAATTTTAAATCCTTGAATTAAAGTTGAACAAATTGCTGATCAAAAAATGTGAATCCAAATGTTCATTGAATAATCTTTACTTGGAATGATTATATTGTCATCCATGTCGTGGGAACGTCTGGTTTTCCGGCTTCTGGCTGTGCAACCACGGCTCAATTTTCCCAACGGGCAATTTTGGAGCCGCTGGTTCATGGGTAATAAAATTTGTTGCTTATTTTTAACCAGCCAGCTGTGATTTTTTCAGTTGCTATTTAATTCTAACATTTTTTTCAGTTGCTATTTAATTCTAACATTTCCGATGTTTAAGTAGCAAATTTTTTTATTAAAATAGAAAAACTAAAATTAGTTCATGTCTACAAATTACCTAAAGTCTGTCTTACGCTTCAAAACAACTTTAACTTATGGTTAAACTATTTTCAGATATAACTTTTTAGGTGTTAGACAATGCAAAAAAATATTTTCAATGTTGATAAATAAGATGTTATCATTTCAATTGAATACATTAATGCTTTCTTAAGGATATGTTTTCATGTGGCTGCTTAGCTTATTCTTCGTAAGGGTATGTTTCCATGCGATTGCTTAGCTTATTTTGGCTAGCAGGCCTTGCAAAATATTTTTAGGAATTATTTGTGGAGTAGTTCGCCCCATGAATATTTATCTTTGGTACTTATTTTTAAATAAAACATCTTAACTTTGTATTAATAGTATTAATACTAATTTCTACATTTAAAATTTAAAAAAAAAGATAGAAATAAAATCTTTAAAAAAAAGAGAGAAAGCAAATTGTGGAGCCACATAGCATTTTTGTCAATATGCAGCTGCTTATTTCAGCCCCCCTTTTTCTTTCACAACTTATTTCTAATTCCTAAACAATAACGGCAACATCAAAATAGTGAAAGATTCTAAATTATCCCTTTTTTTCACAAATTTAAAGTTGCATGGAACACTTAACTGCTTAATTTTAAGCAAAAAATAGAGTTAAGCAATCGCATGGGAACATGAAGTAACCCTTTAGAAGATTTTGCATTGCTATCCCTAGCATTGCTATTCCTAGTCATGTTTCTTTGTCGCTGCCCTTGATCACCACCCAACATGTTGATATATATCTGTCACTATAATTGTAGATTTTTTAGTCTTGCTAATAATTAGCTATGAATGGCCTTGTGTTATATTAACAATAGCTTTATATTTTCATGAACACAAACCCTTGAGAAGAAATGTCACCTTTGACAAAATCTCATGTATTCATAAATTGCAAGCTTTGAGTATTAAACATGTCAAATTCGAAGAGTAACAAAGTTTGGTATGTTCAAATTTCATTTCACTAATTTTCCATTTTATTTGAATTGAAATTTATGTCAATAGGATCTCAAAGGTGTTTTCTCTTTCAATACATAAATTTGAGATATTTTTGTATATTTTGTTGTTACAACCATTATATTTGCTTCGAACCATCTAGTCCATCCATTTTAATTTAATAATGTTTCAAAAAAAAATTGCCCTTGCCAATAGTAAAAAATGTCTCTCGATTGTTTTTTCTTCCCTGCAAAGCATCAATGATTAAGGCTATTTTGCATTATCCTATATAACTTGATAATTTTGTGTTACTTAGATTGCGTTATCAAGTATAAAATCGTTAGTAGTTAAGGTTATTACTTATTAACCTAAATTGCCAAGAGTAAAGGGTATATAGAATAAGGTTGCTTTATTTTCCTAGATAAGTGAGGGCTTACCAAGTTATCAATTGAAAAATAGCAACAATATAAAATGAGACAAAAAGCTCATAATTAATTAAGATACTAAATGAATAAAAAACTTATCATCAATCAAGGTTCTTTGCATATTTATAATTTACCTTTTCTTTTTGTGGATACACACGAAATTTAGTGGGTCTTCAATCAAAATAATGCACTCACGTATAAACTTATAAATATTTATGGTTTTATTGCATTATTGTAAATTGTCAATAATATTATGGTTCATAGATTAGGGTGACTCTTTTTAAAAGATAAATGAGGATTTCAGTGGGGTTCACAATTAAAAAAAATTAGTCAATGAATGTTTGAGATCAAGGTCTATAATATCCTCAAATACAGATAATAGAAAAACAACAATATTTCCAAAACTAAGGCACAAAAAAATATGAAAATTCATTTGCATATAAGAAATTCTACAATAAACTCTTATTTAAGATCAGATTAGTAATTTGATTTTTTTGCTAAAGAAACAAATTTTTAAATATTACTAAACTTAGGAAAAGTACAAAATATCCTTTTATCTCACCCAAAAATTTCAAAAATGCATTACAATGATTTTTCTTTATTTTTTTTCTAGAAAAAGATGAAATAAGTATATTGATTTATATACCAAAATACTTTAGACTTGTTCAAACCCTAGCCACCCTCAAATATAGTGCCAAACTCCCAAGACAAATAGTGTTAGGTCTGATTTACTCATGCTTTTTGTTGTCATCCTCAATAATGTTCAAAAATTTGAAGAGGTCATGTTGTAGATAATCCAAATTTGTAGCTTCAACTCTGACTCTCACCTTTAAATTGACCTCTAATAAACAATGCAACCCAAAAATGATGTTGTACTAAGGTTTCACAAAACAAATTTCTTCCATGGAACACAGCCTTCTAACAATACAACATTTACAGACATGAGCATGAGAGTGACAATGTAGATTCCAGAATTAAATTCATTAGAGATCAAATTTTTATTATTTTTATTTGTTTATAAATTTATTCACTACTTAAATATTAAGCTAATTTAAAATAATTAGGTTCCATTGTTATAGCATATTAGTATAATAATTTTTAATAATTATGATGTATATTATTAAGTTAATTTCTATTAATTTATATGATGTTTATAACAAATTTTAATTATTTTACAGCTAATTGTTTATTATTAAAGTATGTTTAAGTTTTATCTTTAATATCCTATTGGCTATCCCTTGAACCTTCTATGGGTACAAATGTTAGCTTTTTTTTTCTTAATTAGAAGTCTTCCCATAAAGACGTGGGATAATTATGAGGTCTTTGTGTTTTTTGGTTGTGTTGGTGTGATTTCGTAGATTGTTTATTTTTGTGAACTTCAATAGTATCTTTCAAATTGAATTGTTAAATTCCTCTCGTTATTAATTTAATTTTTTCAATTGATTACATTATTGAGAACAATAATTATAATTTAGGCTCTTCTTTCTAATTAATAATTTATTAAATCAAAATAAAATTATTTTTATAAACTTTTTTTATTATTTATTTCTTAAAATTTAGATCCTTTAAAAAAAGTAATTTTAAAAATATATGGTAGCATAAAAATTATAATTTATGTAATTATATATGTGATGTATTTGTAATTGCTAGAATAAAATAATGATTTGACATGACTTTAAAGCATTAATCAAGACTTGGGGGAACAATTAAGCATTCTAGAGAGGAATGCAATGCAATAGAAGCTTAAAATTTATGTTTTCTAGTTAATTCTCTTTGTTGTCATTGTGTTGTAAATTTGATGTCAAGTTTGGGTTTTGTTATTGATTGAGTGTTGTGGTACTCTATTTGTTGTTGAATCATGTTTATTATTTTATGTGTTTGAGATCCACCATGTTCTTGTCCGTTCTCGTGGCACATTGGTTCTTCTTAGAGATTGGCCTAGTCTCCCTCACAAGTTCACTCAAATATGACACATTTTTAGGGTGGAGATTCTTTTTAATATTTGGAAGGATAAAAATATAACTTTATTTAATAACACTACTTTAGATAAGCACTTCTCTTCATATACCAAAGCTATAATGTGTTATAATGTGCTCATGCATATTCAAGTGCAAGCTAATAAAGTTGCACTTGATTTGGCCCATTTATGAGAACTCCTTGGCCATTGGAGAAATTCTTCCTACACTATTGCCTAAGTTCCTCCTGACTTTGCTTATCCTTGTGGGCATCAATGTGGTCATAGTTGCACTTTCAAGTGAGACAATTTAGGTAACTACGGCTTCGATGGTCCTCTTTAAAACCCTTGGGATTTTGTAGATTGTAGAGAATGGTCATAGTTTTCTTGCCTACCATCTCCTCGATGAGACATTGGTTGTTCTAGCACCAACAAGTTTACATATGTGCCTCATGCCATCTCTCCAATCCACCAACAACCACTACAAAACAAAAATGATAAAGATAATGCTCTCACTAGTTGGGAACCCATTGATGACTGAACACCCAAAGAGATGTTTGGAGGAAACCATTTGATAATAATGCTCTACCACTTTCAAAAGTGGTTTTAGGAGCATAAGTTCATTTTTTATTTGATGCATTTGTTTTAATTCTTTTAAGGATAGATCTTTATCTTAAGACATTTGTAGGAGTGCCTTTCTACCACTTAGACTTGTTTTCTAATATTGTAATAATTTATCTTTATTATTAATGTTGATAGACGTTCTACAATGGCATATAGGATCTCATTCAATCTGTGTACATAAAAACACGAGAGTAAATCTCGGTTTAAACATTTCATCGTCACTGTTCCCTATCACTTTGATATATCTAAAAACCATATCAATACTATTGTTTTTATCTCGCATATTGTTGTGTGTGGTAGTTTGAAATAAAAGACTCTCCAATAGTTGTAAAAACCCAGTAGTACAAAAATGGAGGTGCTTGGTAGTAATTATCTAGTGGGGACTCCACCTAACTTACTTTTCACCTAAAGAATTTAAATGGATTGTACAATCATAATAACTTATCTCACATGCAAGTATTTAAATTATATTAAAATATATTAAAGACATATATCCATAATAATATATCTACTATTTATTAATATATAGTATATATTAAAGATATATAAGTTTATATTATTTATATATATATATATATATATGTATTATTTTATAGTATAAATATTAATATGAATTAGAAAATAGTTTAAATATATATTTTTATTAAAAAAAAAAATTTGATAGGTAATTGGCCGAAGCCTTGAATAGCTTTTGACTGGAGCTATGAACCAGTGGGGCCACAGTAGGGGGCCCCATCCCCATTATATATCTTTCAATTATTATTATTATTATTATTATTATTATTATTATTATTATTATTATTATTATTATTATTATTATTATTATTATTATTATGTTTGATTAGATTGACACCAAAACCTTCCCCATCCTTTGAAAGGCCAAGAGTCATAGCTTAGAATTTCACTTTAGACGTCCCTATTGGGAATTGAACTTGGGTCTCCACAATGAGAACCCAGTGTTTTAACCAGTTAAGCTCAACCCCTTGGACATATTTTTATAATTATTAGTATTGCTTTAGACTTATTATTAATTTAGGTTTAGTTAGAATTATAATATAATATAATAATATTGTGAATACAAACATGAACAATATTAAAGTAGTAACAAAAATGGATTATCGCTTTGCTCTGCTACGACATATGCAACCAATTTTGAACCCTATTACTAACAACCGCTACAAAAAGAAAATGCTCCTCTAGGTTATGGAAAAAAATTTCAAAGAATTAGGGAAGCTACTCTTGAGCCTAACTTGGCCCTTTTTGCCTAGTGGCTTATATACTAAGTCCTTCCTACGGGGACTCGATTGATGCATATGGGTCTCGCTCCTCCCAAATGCCCCTTTTGTGACCAAATTGAATCCTTGATACACTTATTCTAGTTTTGTCCTTGGACTTGACAAGCTTGGAACTGGATCCTTGACTTTTTCAAGCCATTTTGTCCTAGTCCCTTCTCGTGGCACATGGTTCTTCTTAGAGATTGGCCTAGCCTCCCTCAATCACTCAAATATGACATATTTTTAGGGTGGGGATTAATTTTAATATTTGGAAGGACAAAAAATGCAACTTTATTCAGTAACACTACTTTAGATAAGCACTTCTCTTTATATACCAAAGCTATAATTTTTTCTAATGTGCTCATGCAAATTCAAGTGCAAGCTAACGAAGGTTCACTTGAGGTGGCCCATTTATGAGAACTCCTTGGCTACTGGAAAAATTATCCCTAGACTATTGCCTAGTTTCCTCCTGACTTTACCTCTCCTTGTGGGCATTAACGTGGTCATAACTTCTCTTTCAAGTGAGAGAATTTAGGTGACTATGACTTCAATGGTCCTTCTCCTCAAAACCCTTGGGAATTTGCAGCTTGTAGAGAATGTTCATAGTTTTCTTGCATGCCATCTCCTCAATGGGACATTGGTTTGTCTAGCACCAACAAGTTTACCTATGTGCCTCTTGCCATCTCTTCAATCCACCAACAACCACTACAAAAAGAAAATGCTAAAGATAATGCTCTCACTAGTTGGGAGCCCATTGATGACTTCACCCAAAGAGATGTTTGGAGGAAACCGCATGATAATAATGATCTACCACCTTCAAGAGTGGTTTTAAGAACATAAGTTCATTTTGGATTTGACTCGTTTGTTTAAGTTTTTTTAAGGATCAACTATTATGTTAAGACATTTGTAGGAGTCCCTTACTACCACTTAGACTTGTTTTTTAATATTGTAATATTTTGTCTATATTATTAATGTCGATAGATGTTCTATAATGGTATATAGGAGCTCATTCAGTCTGTGTACATAAAAACATGAGAGTTAATCTCCATTTTTAAACATTTCATCATCATCATTCCTTATCACTTTAATATATCTAAAAACCATATGTGTCGTTACTAATATTTTTATCAAGTGCATATTGTTGTGCATGGTAGTTTGAAATAAAAGACTCTCCAACAGTTGTAAAAACCCAACAAACGGTACAAAAATGAAGGTGCTCGGTAGTAATTATCCAATACGGACCCTGCCTAACTTACTTTTCACCTAAGTAATTTAAATGGATTGTCCAATCATAATAACTTATCTCACATACAAGTATTTAAATTATATAAAAATATATTAAAGACATATATCCATAATAATATATCTATTTTTTATTTATTTTTTATAGATAAGTGTTATCCAAGGGGGATAACTCCCGTACAATCTGACAAATGCCAACGATCCACTACATGCTTAAGAACCAGAACCTATGCAGACCTGACTAAAAGAAACAAAAACTAAACATGGGAGCTAGTTCCCAAGATAATCAAGTATTACAACCATATTTTCCCCAAGCTCCATCACATGGAGAACAGTAGATGCAGAGAGCCAGTTATCATCCGAGTTGAGAAGCCTTCGAAAGGGATCCAAGTTCTTGTTTTTGACCCCCACCCTGAACACCTCCCAAACTTCTATTATGAAGTTCTTTTTCTTCTCCTTCATAGACTTTCTTTGCACATTCTCCTCATCTTCAGATCCTAACTCATCAGACTCATCCTTAGATTCGGAAGAGATGTAGATGGCAAAGTTGAAGTATGTACCAAGAATGCTCGCCCAACAGTCATTATCCAGATCCAACACTGCATTAGCTAAGGAAGGTCCATCAATCACTCGAACAAAGCCATAAATCTTTTGCACACACAACTCTTTAGAGGCCAAGATGTCAACCAGAGGGCAAATAACAACTTCGTAAACAAAGTCATCACACCAGTGTTTATCACCGCCCAATGTTTCATTAGCCACCCTCCATACAGCATTCCAAATAAATTCACTTGTATAAAATAACCGACAATATTGTGCTTGGATTGACTCGTCCTTGCACACACAGCTAAGACCAAAATGATGCACCATCATGCAGATCGAAACAACTGTGACTCCATCTTTGTAACAGTCTGTATTTAAAGGCATGCATACTTTCTAGAGAGGTCTAGAATCCATCGAACCGGCACACCTTCCAATTCTCAGCCCATTGAGAAATAGAAAGATTCTCAAATATTGTTGTTCCTAGTTAACATATCAGAGATCATACCTTTTGTATCCAAAATCCCAAGGAGAGATCATAGGCCATGTGACTCCCAATTCTTGATAGCGATTTAGACTTTTATTACTCAGCAAAATCCTGATTATGCATCCATATTCGAAACACCTATGTCTTGGAGCATCCGATTGACAGCAACATGTGAACTCTAGGGCAGCCAGAATACTATCCTACACATCTATCCAATTCCAGATTTGATTTTGAGGTGAGACTTCTCCAACTCGTCCTTCACGATCTGCCTAACATACTCTAGTCATCCTTCAGTCATGATTTCCTCGGTACCCGTATCCAAATTCACCCCAATATTGGCCAAATGGTCAGTTGCCTTATTTGCCTCCCAAAATATATGGGTGATTATGTAGTTTTGTATTTTGTTAAGGTACATTATTATGTCTGCCAGATACCGACGAAGCTTCCAGTTGGGAATTGAGTCATTTTTTATGGCATTGATTAAAATTTGTGAATCCCCTTCTACCACCACAAACCCAAAGCCTTGGTCAACACAATACTTAAGACCTCTCACCAGAGCAGTCTCTTCTATCTAATTATTGGAAGCATTACCCAAGTTACCAGATATATTGCACAAAATATCCACTGTATTATTCTTGACAATACATCCATAACCAACATTCCCAGGGTTACCTTTTGCAGCCCCATCAAAATTAAGTTTGATCTATCCATCCTCAAGGGGCACCCAACATGCATTTGAACGTTTGATGTGTTTGGATACCACATTGATGTTTGGAGGAGTAAGATGACCCCATTCCATTTGAATTTTTTTGTCCCAGTCTAGAATTATTCAATCTTCCTACAGTAGACTTTTGAGTTGGCTACTTCGCTGATACCCAAAAAAAAAATTCAATGACCTTTGCAATTGTGGATTCTTTTTCCTCAAAGATTCTCATGTTACATTCTTTCCAAATCTACCATATTAGCATTGATAGAGAGATTACCCACAAAGCCTCCCATAAATATTTTCGGTTCAGAATAGGCCAACTTCTAATCCAATTTTTCAGACTAATTCCAAAGGCACAAACCCACCCCAAGCTTTGGCATAACCAATTCCAACATTGTCTAGCAAAGGGGCAGCCCAATAGTGGATGATTAATTGTTTCCTCATTTTGTTTGCAAAGAACACATATGCTTGGTCCACAAATGGCGTAGAGCTTCAAAAGTTCTCCAATGAGAATCCTCTCATGGAAGGTTGTCCATAGAAAGGTGCTAGCCCTGGGAACCACCATCTTATCCTAGCATAGTCTTGAGGGCCAATCAACCTTCTCTCGTTCCAACCTTTGAATAAGATAACCAAGTTTGGCATAATATTCACCGGATTAGGCAACACACCAAATGATTTCATCCTCCATACACCTAATTATAATTCGCCTACTTTTCAAAACCTCAATTAGTTTCCTCCAATCATTCTCATCCATACTGCCAGTCTACATGTTAATCCATTCATAAGACCCGCTTCCCAGGGAAGATTCCCTAACATAGTCAACCACATGAATTCCATATTTGACTTCAGCCTCATTCAACCAATCCTGTCTATCAAATAGATTGTATAAGCGTTCGTGTCCATCCCAAGAATCGAACCAAAACCTGGGTTTTTTCCCATTCCCAATCTTTCAGGTCAGATGTTATGTAATTAGGTGCCTACATTCCATCATGAACTTCCAAACAACAGACCCTCCATTCGAATCAATGGCAGTGAGGACTCTATTGGAATCATCAATATCCAAGTATTTTTTATGCATGATTGAACACCATAATTTCTTGGGGGCTCTATATATCTTCCAAATTAGTTTCGCACCCAAAGCATAGTTCTGAAGTTCTAATCTTCTGAGTCCAGCACCACCCTCATCTTTTGACCTACATGCTATATCCCAACCAATAAGCAAGATCTTCTTGATATGTTTATCACCCTCCCAGAGAAATTTCTTGAAGAAGCTTTCCAAGACCTGCATGGCTTTAGTTGATATCTTGAATATAGACATTGCATAAATCGGCATGGCAGATAACATAACTTTTATCAGTTGTTTCTCCTTGAGAGAGACAACCATTTATGTTTCCAAGCTTCTATCTTTTGCCTGCATCTGGAGATCAATTCCTCCCAAAGTGTGGTTTTGACAGTACCAGTAAACAGTGGCACACCCACATATTTCGCTGACAGAGAACCAACAGGCCAGCCTAGCAGTCGAGAAATCTTGGATTGCATTTCCTTCTTGGTGTTGAAAAAGTATATCTTTGTTGTCATGTCATCGATTCGCTGACCAGCAGTGCTTGCGTACAGTTCCATATCATCCTTGATGACCTTAGCCTCTCTCAAGGTAGCTTCACCAAACAAGGTTGTATCTTCAGTGAACTGGGAATGAGTGATCGGCTTCAGGTCTCTATGAACACTGATACCTTTCCAGAATTCTTCCTCTCATAACTTAATGATATACCGGCTTAGCGCCTCCACCATGATAACAAATAAAAATGGGGATATCAAGTCAACTTGCCTTAATCCATTCTTATTTCCAAAAAAACCATACATTGAGCCATTGATTGCTATCGAATAACAAGGGGAGCTTATACATGCGTTGATAATATTGATCCAATCTTAGGTAAATCCCATTTTCCTCATTACATTAATCAGAAACTCCCATCTCACCATATCGTATGCCTTGGAAATGTCAAGTTTAATGACCATTTTTTTTTTGTCGACCAGTGACAATGGAGTGCATAGTCTCTGTCATAAGTATGATACTGTCAATTATCTCCCGACCTGGCGTGAAACCATTATGCTCAATGGAGATGATATTTGGCAGAACCTTCTTCAGTCTATTAGCAAGAGCCTTCATGGTGACCTTGTAAACAGTATTGTAGAGTGCAATTGGATGGAAGTCGTTGAAAGAAGAGGGATTGACTTTTTTAGGGACAACCACTAACATTGTATTATTTATTTCTTTGACAAATTTGCCTTTTGTTCTAACCTCCTCCACAACTTTCAATGGGTCAAATTTTACAAATTCCTAACAGTTCTGGTAGAATCTTGTTGGCATACCATTTGGCCCCGAGGCTTTGTCCGGATGAAGCCCAAACACCACAGCCCAGACCTCATCTTCACTAAACGGTTCCAACAACATTTGATTTTCCTTGTCAATCACTAACTCAAGTATGGCATCAAGCAGTTGGGCAGAGCACACCTCCTCCTGACCAACATCAATGTTAAGGATTTTTTCAAAGTAAGCTACAATAGCCCAGTCAATGTTATCTTTGTCCTTGTGACAGATCGCATCCTCAAAGATTACTTCATTGATTTGGTTTTGAGCCCTCTTGACTCTAACCGATGCATGGAAGAACTTGGTGTTCTTATCTCCCTCTCTAATCCATAATTCTCTGGCTTTATCTTTCCAATAAATCTCCTCTCTAATTAGTATCTCAAATAGAAAATCCATCAACTCCTTTTCATGTCTAAAGTCGGTCTGATCTATTCCTTCTGCCAGAACTTTGGCTTTAAGAGTTTCCAATTTAGCTTCAACTCTTTCCTTCTCAACAAATATGCTCTTGAAAACCTCTTTATTCCAAATTTTAAGTTGACTTTTAATCTAAGCAATCTTTTTAATGAGGCAAAAGTTAGGCGTACGTTTAATGTACTTGCACTGACTCCACCACTTTACCAGATTGTAAAAAATTGTTGCATTTCGCCACCACATGTTCTGGAACTTGAAATAGCCACTACCACCCTGAATTTCCGCTCCAATATCCAACTGAATCGGATAATGGTCAAAGATACTGTAAGGTAGAGTTATGGCAAAAATCATTGACTTTTCCTCCAACCAATAAGATCCAATCAGAAACCTGTTCAAATGCTTAGCAATGTTGTCCAATCCAAGTCGTCTATTTGTCCATGTGAACCAGCACTCAAATGGTTTACAGTCGACAACCTCTAACTTTTGAACAAAAATCTTGAAATTCAACATGTCGTTGGTTACTTTCTTAGAACCTCCACATTTTTCAGAGAGATCAAGACACTAGTACATTTGGAGTAGTTTTCCTACAAGCATTTTCGACGGGCTATGGGATTTCTTTTGTTTTGTCAGATTTTTTTTTTTTTTTCAAAAATTACCCCATGTTCATCGGAATTCTGACGTGTTAAAATTTAACGTTAGAATTTGGACGAAAAACTGACGAACATTTCCGACCGACTATGGGATTTCTTTTGCTTTGTCAGACTTTTTTTTTTTTTTAAAGTATACCCCATGTTCATCGGAATTCAAACGTGTTGAAATTTCACGTCGGCACTCTGACGAACATGGATTTTACTTGTTGATCGACGTATGTTGGTCTGATGATTTTCACAGCCTCTTGGTTTATTCTTACTCATCAAGATAACATAAGCCAATGACCTCTCTTCCTGCTGATCGGTGCAAGTTATCTCTCTAGTCTCATCGGGCATCAGGATAGCTTAAAATGTGTTCAGGCGATGGGCATAATTTCCCCGATGTCTTTTCCCTTGGTGTAGCTCCTCCCGATACGTTATGTCTCCTCAGCATAATCTTTGACGCTTTATCACTGTAACCTTTGCCGATGCATTTTACTTTTGCCAGTGTCCAACGGGATAAGTCTTATCGATAGCATCATCGGCTATCGACAATACAAGATTTCTCCATTGCCGCTAGTGTGCATTATGTCAATAGACTTCATTAGTGTATTATATCCCGATCACATGCTTCTACTTGTGTGTTACCATCAGGTTGACTTTTGCCGATAGTTCAGATTTCATATTTGACTTCGGAATTCCGACGAACATGAGGTTTTTTTTTTTTTAAGTAGTTACGCACCATCATTATACGCGGGCTCAGGGTGCGAAAATTGGGAGGAAGTGGGCATAATTGCTGCAGATAGATGCTCGACAACAACTGTACAAGAGGTTGGTCCTTTCATTCTTGTCATCAAGATTTTTTTCAAGTTCCTTTACTTTCCTTGCATTCTCTTGTTCACTTTATTTACAGCTGTAACCAGCTTTAATTCCTGGTAAATGGCCCCATAGAATAGTAGGGCCTTTGCTTTCAGTTTGAATGAATTGTAATTTAATTTGAATGAAATGGCCCTACAATTCTATGGCCTTTACTTTTTCGGGTTGGCTAAATCTCTTAAGTTTACTTTTGGTTTTTACATTTGTCCGAAAAACTTCCATAAAAAGAGGTTCCTAACGCCTCCCTTTATAATAGTAGGGGCATGAGATTGTATTATGTTTGTATTCCTATAGCAAGAATAGATTGCATGAGATTGTATTTTGTTTGTATTCCTATAGCAAGAATAGATGGGCATATCCCTTGCCCAAATGGAAAATTGTCCATATCATATGTATTTGTATAGCAAGAACAGGAACAGTAAGAAGGGGGCGAGCCCAGGCAGAGGGTAAAGAAGTGGGAAGCTAGGGCATATAGGTGGGTAGCCTTTGTAGCTTCTTCCCTAGTCGTCCCCTCCCTGTGTAGCGATGAAAAAGTTAGGTGATTTGGATCTACCCCTACTGGGGCCTCAGTTCCCCGCTACATGAATCTTGAGTTATTTCGTTAAGAAAATTGCAACCAAATTATTAGCTCGAATTCCCTTGCCGAATAGTAGAGCGTTAGCAACTTATTCACTTTGTTTAATGGTATCTGCTTTAGAAAAATATGAATCCTCAACCTCCTTAACCTCTCCATTATGCGACTGCCAGTTATAAAGACAAGTCACTTCATAGCTTCTAGAGGGGTCAACAATTCTCTGCGACGGTAAACCCTTCTAGCCCTCAAAATAGCCCTTTGTATGGAAGCAACTTTTCTATGATTATTTAATATTCTACAGGCAGTTGCTTGTACAGTTTCCCCCACCGAAAGGGTCTCTTCATTTTCTCTAGTTAGCAGATAAAATTCCTCATCTTGGGATGGCTCTTTATATGGTGTTCTCCAATCCTTAAATCCATGTACCAATTCAATCTTTATGTCAGCAAGAGTTTCCTGCTTTTTATTGGATGTCTGTTTTTCCACACTTCTAGTATATTCATCAATATCAAGGGCCTTTAACACATGGGGATATATTTTGACATGTTCGACTGCCATTTCTTATGTTTCCTCATCCATATCATCTATATCTTGTCTTGCATCTTCACAGTATACATCCTCAGCCATTTTCTTGGCTAGTTCATATGACTCTGGATGAATTCCAGTATCATCCAATGGATCCATAACATGGTTCCCAGAAGCTGCTTGCCCTATCCCTCTAACCCTTAAAAAACCAATAGCATTTATAAAGACAAGTCACTTCATAGCTTCTAGAGGGGTCAACAATTCTTTGCGGCTGTAAACCCTTCCAGCCCTCAAAAAGCCCTTTGTATGGAAGTAGCTTTTCTAGGTCCAAGGCCAACTACAAATTGCATATTTTATTTGTTAGTTGTGTATTTTGTTATGGGTTAATAGAAATTTGGGTATTATATAGAACTTTAAAAGAATTGATGGAGTAACTGTAACAACTCCATCAATTCAGTAACTTTATAGAACTTCGTGTATAGAATTGATGGAAACACTCCATCAATTCAGTAACTTCATAGTGGACTTCATAGATTTCATTTCCTTTTGTTACTAGATGATGGGCTCGACCCTCATGGGAGCCATATTTGTCCCCACATATAGCACTCATGTTCATGTATTAAGCAAACTCTGTAATTGATGCATATTTAACTGCTTTATCCTTCAAGTCTTTCATTAATGAACTTCAACAGCAATGATCAAATAAACCATTCTTCTCAAGTTGAATGGAACCTTTTATACCAATGCATCTATGTTTTCCTACCCTCATGGATCAAGACTTGACATCAGCTAAACAATCTTCTTTATGTCATAGCATTTCTCCGAAGTGCCTTTGGCATGCTTTAGATGTGTCAATATTAACTAGATTGAATATATTTTTAAAGTCTCTTAACACATTCCATGCCAAGAAAATGACTCATTTGGATTAAGGAGTACTTTTCTAAACCATTCCTTCATATTCAACAATCCCCTCCCACACCCACATCATAATTTATATCCATGTTAGTTGTAATGAGTGTTTTAAACCAACAATCAATGAATCATAGGATAGAAGAAAACTCGTTATACACAAGGATAAGTATTTTAATCACTAATTCTTAAACATCCATCATGATTAAACATCACATATCATAAGTCTTTTTAACAATCACTAGGGTTGTACATAATATTCAATCATATCATAGGGTATAAATTATCAATAATTATAAAGAAAGATAAAGCCAACTATATAAGCTCAACAAACCACCATACAAAAATTATATTTTGTAGAAAATAAAATAAACTATATGTTGACATAACATATATATTTTATATATAAACTATATGTTGACATAGCATATATATAAACTATGTATTTCAAATTTTGACCGCGCAAGAGCACGACATAGCATACTGCACCGAGACGCTAACTAAATAGTTGCACCAAGAACCATTGTATACAACCCCTGATTGGAGAGTTGCGAGACTTCACTGGATGAGTGCTGCAAGGCCATTGAGTCAAGGAGAAAGTCTAGGAACCATTAAGCAGGTGGAAAGCCAAAGTGAGAGGTGAGGGCACTCAAAAAAGAAAAATTGACCAAGGGACAATGACTGTAAGTGATTTTTCCCCACATTTAGAAATTACATTCAAAACATTCCACAAATCAGTCCTTAAAACCAATTGTTAAACCTTCCAAAGTCTAACCATAATTTATCAACTATGCCTAGGGCTTTAGTCATAATAACAGAGCTACAAACATCATCCAAAAAGTTTAAGCTGCATCAAAAAAACTTGTACTGCTCTTCTTGATCTTGAAGCACAACAACATTTCATCCTCACACAATGAAGATATCCCGTCCTTTTGTCTTTTCAGCAAAATTGCCATCTTGACAAAGTTTTAAATCTTTGAGCTCATATTTGTTACAATATTGTTATTAATTAGCTTTCTATTATAGGAGAAGTAATTTTTTTGGTATAACATATACTTATTTTTTGGATCGATAATTGGTATTTATATTATTTAATAAGAAAATGAGTACATTTGAACCAGAGAAAAGTGGTTTCATAAAACCACCAGTCAGCCCTACCACTCAAAAAACACTTCTACAAAACCGCCTATTCAGACCAAATGCAAAAACCCCCATGGCATATAAAAAAAAAAACCATATCCACACATCCAACAATACAAAATTAGTGTCCATGATAGCACATCAAATTTACAAAGTTGGGGACTAAGTCCCAAACACCAAAGACATGAAACAACATTTTATTAAAGTAGGAGCTAGACCCAAAAAACTACAATCCGAACCAAGCACAATAATTAACCCACAAGTGGCTTATACACTAGATCATTGTTGAAGTCGGAGATGGACGTCATTGCTTGTTCCATCCTCTGCCTTGGTTGCAACTCCTGACCCACCTCTACTCTGGCCACCTCATTCAAAGCCCGCAGAATCTCCTTTGTCCTCATCGAATTAGCAAAGGTTTTGAATGCTTCCCACTCACGATGAGCCAGGTCCCTACAACGAGCCTTCAAGCCATCCTCCTGCTATCAGATAAAAGGTAATGGCGCACCTGGTACATCCTGGCCTGCAAAGGTCCTAATGCCCACACCCAGAATTGCTCGTTCACAGATATCATCCAAATTCAACAGGTAGTCTGAATCAATCAAATTTTTCAGAGCCCTCTTCACCTTCTACACCTCTTCCTCAAATTACAACCCCCAAGAAACAATCAAAGGGTGCACTTCCATGTTAGTCTGATATCGATGACTCACATGGACAAAATATTTCTTGAGCAGGATTTTAACTTCTTTATACAGACAATGGTCTTTGAAAAGGAAAAGACCTTTCATCCTCCTATGTATTATCTTGCCCAAAAATGGCACCAATTTCTTGTCAATCAAGAATGTCAAATTTGCTTCCATTATGCACTGACCAAAACCACCCTACACTTGCAGCTTTGAGCAAGAAAACAAAAGTGACGACCACAAAAAATCCCAAGGCTTTAAATGCATTAACATCGGTCATTGGAATTAAAGGCTTTAAATGCACCAATTTCTTGTCAGTCAAGAATGTGAAATTCGCTTCCATTATGCACTAACCAAAACCACCCTACACTTGCAGCTTTGAGCAAGAAAATAAAAGTGACGTCCACAAAAAATCCCAAGGCTTTAAATGCATTAACATCGACCATCGAAATAAAAGGCTTCAAATGCACTAACACATGAAACATCATTCCTCACATCTACCAGACTATGTGCACTATCCTTCCGCATGGGCAGGCATTGAATACACATTCGTATATTAAAAATAATAATAATATATTAGAAATAATAATAGTATACTAGAAATAATAATAGTATATTAGAAATAATAGATTAACATTTTGTGGATTAGACTGAGCAGTAGTTTGGGGCAACAATTAGAGACAAACCAACTTACACCTTCAATCCAAAGAGGATTTATATAGTCATTACAACCCCTCACCAACTATTTTAACCAACTTTCTAATTATTTGGTTGTTTGGGAAACAAAATGCTACTTTTTGCACCAAAATTGCAAAGTTGCTCATTTTCAACTTTTGAGCAATTTTGACAACTTTTACAATTTTCAACCAAATGATCTCCTATCAACCTAAGACTCCTCAAACATGCTAAACATGACATAAAACCATGAATTACATCAATTTCATCACTTTTGGCCACCTCTAGAGGTGTTGACCAATGTTGACCTATTCAGGACCTAGTTGACCTAGACATGACAAAAAATGGCACAATGGCCTTACAACTTTGATCCAATACATGGAATGACCTCAAAACTCCACCTTTTCAGGCCTCAAACTAATGATGAACTTATAAATCTACATTTTCTCTAAAAACTAATGCCTGAATTGATGAATGATACTAAGAACTTGCATTCTAACTTGAAGTTCACTTAACTAAAACTCCCACCCTTTAGTCATTTCGATGTGCATGTTTATGGTAGTCCAATCTACTAAAAAATACTATCATGACTGCACTTTCATTTCTCATAGAAGGTGATCATATCTCCATGTTTCATTGTCTAATCTCAAACTTACTGTCACGTGCCTCTGTATTTAGAACCTGATTTCTATCACAATCCTTATTCTTCACTTCTCATTACTGGTTTGCAACACTGTATCACCATTGTACTGAGCCTCTGTGCATGCCTTATGACTATTACATCTTTGAATGTCTTTGAGTTCTTTTTTTCTTTGATAGGCTTAATCTTCTTATCTCTCTATGACTATAATTTGTCTTTGATTTGCTTTGTGACAAGGCTTTGAAGGACTACAATTGGCATTGATGGAATCTCCTTGTATTGCCCTTAAGTTTGCGGCCTTGAAATGGAGTGTATGCCTTATGACTGCACTGTCTACTTTGTGTTCTACAATATTCTCATTTCTCCAACTCAGATGATTATCTTTTATGACTAGATATATCTTTGTGAGTGCTTTCTTTATTAATCATTATCTCCTTGAGTTGTGTATGCCTAATACTGAAATAATGTTCTTGATAGTCTTGTTGCTCACTATTTTGTAGAGTTTTCCTTAGGCACATGCACTATTACATGTTGCCCTTTAAACAAGGTCTAGGACTATACCTAACCCTACACTATTATCCATGGCTGCATAGTGAGTTCTAGGTCTCTATCTTTATAATATCCTCCTTTGATAGTATTTTTAAACAACAATATGACTATCTGTATGACTATTTATGAATGCTTTATGTACTGGCTGCAAGACATTTTTGGCATTTACTATTTTGATTTCTTATGATAAGTCTTCTCATGCATTCTTGTAGCTATTTCATCTTTATCTTCTTGATAATTAAGTACCTACTGTGCTTAATCCTTTGTAAGCTCACTAATATTAATGTCGTTGATATTAATCCTTTGTAATCGAAAAAAGTCAACCCAATGGTAACACCGACAAGTAGAAGCATGTGCTCGGGATAGCATACACCATTTAAGTCCATCAACAAAACACACACTAGTGGCAATGGAGAAATATTGTCTTGTCGATAGCCGATGAGGCTATCGATACGACTTATCCCGATGGACACTGGCAAAAGTAAAATGCATCGGCAAAGGTTACGATGATAAAGGGTCATTGATGTAGACAAAAGCAGTCGGGATTTATTTTTTTTTAAATGTTGGGGAAGGTCAAAATTCTGATGAACACCACAAGACAACTGACAATGTTGCCATACCTGCGACGACAAAAATGTTGCAGGATGCAGCCTCCTCGGTCATCTTAATCATCGAAATTATGACATCTCCTTGAAGATGGTCCATCGGTAGAACACACACTAGCGGCAATTGAGAAATTTTGTCTTAATCCTTATCCTAATGGAAACTAGAAAAAGTAAAATGCATCGGCAAAGGTTACGATGTTAAAGGGTCATCGACAAAGGTTACGACTAGCGGCAATGGAGAAATTTTATCTTATCGATAACCAATGAGGCTATCGGTAAGACTTATCTTGATGGACACTGCCAAAGTAAAAATACATCGGTAAAGGTTACGATGATATATAAAGGGTCATCGACAAAGGTTACTATGACAAAGGATGCAACAAGGTCAGAATTTTGACATCTCCTTGTCAAAAAAACATATCGTGGGTGCATAGAAATTTTTGACATGGTGTTGTCTGAATTTCGACATGAATCTCATCATTGGAATCACCAATGAAAAAATAGCGATGAAAAACCACATCAAAATTTTGACGTTTAGTTGTTTGAATTTCGACGAACGGTTGTCGAAAAACTGCTCCAAATATACTAGTTAGAATCGCAATAAATTCACCACCAATAATGAGTTTCTTGTTCCCCCTAGCAGACATAGAGTGGACAATTTCATCCCATGGAAGTGATTTCTCCTAGGACAGTGAGGGACCATATATGTTCCATAGGTCCATATCCAATTGGCTATACCTACTCTGCACTTGATAGGCTAACCAGTTATTGCCCCCAAAGATCATCACAATATCCACCAAGGCGGATTTCCATAGAATTCCCAAACCACCCATTCTACCTTCAGTCAGCTGAAAAATGCCAGACCACCCTTTGCAATAACCAATCAACTTCTTGCTTGCCTCCAAACTACATTGAGTTTCTTGTAACATCACTATATCGCTCAAAATTTTAACCAAATGTCGCTTCAACATCTAATGTTTGTCAGGGGTCATTAGACCCATGACATTCCAAGTGGCGATCCTCATTTCTTCCCAAGGGATCCATTCACTCCCTTGGTACTTTTTCTATTCAAAAATTCGGTCACACTGAGCAATCTGTTTCTGATCGCCTCCTCTTCTCTTTTCTTTTTGTTGGATTTTTTGCCTTTGCATCCTTTGCCCTCACAGATGGCTCTACCATGGATTGGTTGATACATCTAGTGTCGGTGATGCCTAGCTCATCCACCTCTTCCTCATTATTTGAATTCCATTCATCCTCCAATTCCAAATCGACCACAGGTTCAATTTCCTTTTTGGCATTCTGACTGTCTTCTTTGATTTCTGTTGGATGTTCGCCTACTCCGTAAGTTTACTGATATTTTATGGGGGAACCTGGAGACCAACAGGCCATTCAATATGCTCGAGATAGAACATTTCCCCAAAAGATGTTCCTTCCATCATTTGTTTAGGCCTCCAAATCTTTTTTTCTTTCTTTGGGATCCTACAATTGTCTGTGGCATGATTCCTCTTTCTATAGTTTAGGCAAAAATATTTTTCATTTTCAACTTCGATCGATTGCACCCAATCCACCCCTCGAATTCGCAATTTTATTTCTAAAGGAATTTGCCTGACCGCCGCAAGCTTAATTCTTGCATAAAGGTACGAATCACCAATTGTGATGTCCGCATCAATTTCAATCTAAGTGCCTAATGATCTCCCAATTTTTTCAAGGGCTTCCTCCGTCCAATATTCCATCGGAAGATTATTTAGGCGGATCCATATCGGCCTATCGTAGGGATCAGTTTTAAGAGGATTGAAATTTTGATACCATTTTTGTATATATAATGGCTTCGAGTCCATAGTCCAAAGGACTCCTTCCAAGATTTTTTGTCATTCCTCCTCCAACGCAAACACCACAATGAAAAAACCTTTCGGCAGAAATTTGGTTATTTGAGGCGTATGACATGTCTTCTCAATCTAGTTGGTGATTTTCTTCGGATCCGATCCAGAGCCAATGAATCTATAAATAATTGCCAAGTCCTTTAGATAGTCAATGTCTTCCCTAACCTCCTCCATAACGTCGATGATCATGAGATTCTTCGCATCCACATCCGATTCAAGGTCAATGTTAGTCTTCGATGTAGGGTGAGTGCCACCAACCCTACTTCTCCCTTGCGAATTGATCTTCTGCTTTTTCACCCTCCATTTTTTTTAATTAGAGAATATAAACTTCATAATATATCTATTATTTATTAATATATAATATATATTAAAGATATATAAGTTTATATATATTATATTATTTTATATTATAAATATTAATATGAATTAAAAAATGGTTTAAATATGTCCAAGGGGTTGAGCTTAACTAGCTAAAACACTGGGTTCTCACTGTGGAGACTCAAGTTCAACTCCCAATAGGGACATCTGAAGTGAAATTCTAAGTTGTGACTCTTGGCCTTCCATAGGATGGGAAAGGTCTTGGGGTCAATCTAATGGAACTCTAAGTTGTGACTCTTGGCCTTCCATAGGATGGGAAGGTCTTGGGGTCAATCTAATCAAATATTATAATAATAATAATAATAATAATAATAATAATAATAATAATAATAATAATAATAATAATAATAATAATAATTCAAAGATATGTAATGGGGATGGGGCCCCCTACTGTGTCCCCACTGGTTCATAGCTCCAATCAAAAGCTATTCAGGCTTCGGCCAATTACCAATCAAAAAAAAAAAAAAAAGTTTAAATATGATATAATATAAAAAAATTTATAATTATTAGTATTATGAATCAATTTAGACTTATTATTAATTCAGTTATAATTATAATATAATAATAACAATATTATAATAATAATAATAATATAATAATAATATAATAAATATTAATATAATATAATAATGAAATTATAATTATAATTATAGTTCAACTTGAGATAGGATTATGATTAACATTCTAATATAAATATAATAAATAAAAGCCTCTCTATAGATTGAATTATATCTACCTAACCTTAATAGAATTGAACCCTAATCTTAATCCTATTCAAATTGTCACCCTAATTAAACTATGTTTTTAATTCATAAAAAATATAATCATAATAATAATAATATCTACATAGTCTCCTATGAGCGTTAATCAAATCTAGATTCATTTTAGTGTACTAACTAAAGTGAATAATAGTTAATAATGCTCTCAAATCTTAAATGTCTTAAATTGATGTCTTTGAATATAACACATTGAAAATATTATGTTTAATCAAAGCTTAAATGAAAAAGGTAAAGATAAATTTTAATAAGACACATCCATCTATCTTTTTTTTTTCAAACTACATATTATATTGAATATATTTAATTTACAAAATTATTTAATATTTAAATAAAATAATTTTATTTTTTTTATTGACGCATAATGAGGAGCTCTGTACATTAGCACCCACACCTCAGCGGCCATCTTCCACACCAGGGCAGGAACTGCGACATGGTTGGCAGGCCTCCATCCGGCAGGGAAGCATCTTCACATAACCACCAGTGGCAGTTGGTATTGGGCAAAAGAGTTGCTAGGGGAGAGAAGAGGGAGGCTAGGGTTTCTCTGAAACAATCAAGTATGTGGGTGATCCCCATCACCTCTCGAATCCTTGACTGCGCCACCAAAGCAAATAGCATTCCACTCGGTTTTCAAGCAAATTCTTCAGGCCCCAGACATCCCCCTCAAAAGCCATAACATTATTCCCACCCACATACCTATAGAGCGGAGGGTTACAGAAGACCCGCTAAGGATAGAGGAAGGGCATTGCCATATCATGGCCACAAATTAGCCAATTCAATGCCGGTTTCAAAGCTGGGGAACTCAGTCCATCATGAAAGCAAAAATGTTGCAAGGAGCGAGGGTGCCCTAGCAGCGATAAACCCCGACCCGGAGTTCATCAAATTTTTGAACTCCAGGGAAGCCATGGATTTAAATAAATATTGTAGAGGGCATGGGCTCTTTGCAAAATGGTGAGGGAATAATCAACCACTCGCCGAAATAGTGGAATCGTGGAAAAAAACATTCCATAGCCAGGTAAGTATCACTACCCTATCAAATAATTTTCTATACACTGAATGCTATAAAAAATCTTTGAAAGCCAAATTATTGCATGAAGAATATGTTTTTTACAAACCTGTACAAATTTCAATTTCATTGTTTGGCAACATATATTCGATGCTAATGGATATGAATTAAAAACGATATCAAAATGGGTAGAAATCCACAATGTTCCTATAGAATTAATGCATGCTAAAATTCTTATAGAAATTGGGGATAAATTGGGAAAATTCATAGCCGTAGAGAAAAATTGGTTGGATAAATCTAACATAAAACTATTAATAGAAGTAAACAAGGGCATAGAAGACCTAAAAAATATAATCCTAAAAACAATAGATGGTATCTAGATTCTAAAACTGGTATGGTATATTGGCCCGGTAGTAGAAGATTTAGCTTTCTGCAAAAGGTCAAACCCTAATCTATAGAAGCCGCAGGAAATAGCAAGTGACAACCATAGAGCTCCAAAAGACAAAACAAATATCCAATTTAATAATGACAGAGGCGGCTTCATTATAAACACTAGTTAGAAAGAGAATGATAATATCCCAACCCCGCCTCCTTTCCCGGTCTTGAGTAACAGTCCAGACAAAGCCGATAACAACAAAGAAACTCAGGTTTATGATAACGAGGACCGAATCCAAGCAGAACTGAACAATGTTATAGAAAAAAATAATGGGGAAACTAGTTGAAGAATTTATTGAGGAGGTACTCATTGATACTCCGACAAATAGGGCAAATAATGTCAACATCTCCAATATAAAACAGGTTCAGACCCCCCTCAAAACCCCCTCACTAAACACCAACCCGACTGAGGTGGCTCGAGAGGATACAACCATAGCCTCTCCCACTTTGGAGGAATCACCTGTTGTGGAAGGATTGAATGAAAATGAGGAAAGAGAATTTATTATCAATGATCTGGTCAATATGTAGGAAAAGGAAAGTAACATAGTATTAGACAATAGCTCAATCAACCCACAAAACAGAGGTATCCTCCAGATGGGAGGTGAGAAATTAACTACTGACTATGCAATATCCATGAGCAACAAAAGAGGTCGGAAGTCTTTTTTAGACAAAAGGAAGATAGACAGGGATGCGGAGGGGCAGGCCGAAATCACAACACTGTTGGGGCAAGGAAAATCTCCCCTCCCCCTCGTAGAGGTATAAACATACTTACATGGAACGTTAGGGGTTTGGGAGCCCCTAACAAACAAAGATTGATTAAGCGAAGCATACTGAAATCTAATATGGACCTAGTTATGATACAAGAAAGAAAACTAGGCAAGACTAATATGAACAATTTTAGTAGAAAATTCACCTAATGGCAGATGGAAGCGGTGGATTCTACAGGGGCATCGGGTGGACTGGGTATAATGTGGAGAAAAAATGCAATTGCCTTCACATGTCAAACCAAGATGCAAAATTGGATGGCTGGAAAAGTAAGAGCCCTTAGTCTAAATCTTGAGTTTATTTATTTTTGATCGGTAATAATAGTTTTTATTTCATTATATAATATAATTATTACATCTTCAAAATTCAGGCTTTCAAACTTCATATAAGCCCGATCACAGATATTACATACTTACAATTGCTGAATTTACCATGGCATTGGCATCCAAAAAACAACTACATAACAAACAACTACACAGCAACAAGCCACCCAACTATCCAACCCCCACGATTTCCATAGGATATTATGTATTCCTATGATAGCTACAAACGACACAGACCATTCATTCCCCTTTTAGGATTACATAGACAAGATAAAAACCATAAAGTATCTGTTGATATTCACAAAAAAATAGACGCTACTGCCCATTCACACCCGCCCTAACTAACACTTGCGCTTGAACCAACCCCCATTCTAAAACCGAGATGTTTCTACACCTGCTGCAGATTGGTCTGGAAAGACCTTCGCTTCCTCGCCCCTGAGCGCTTGACTTTGGGATGTGCCTTTGGCCATGCTTTGGCCAGTTCATTTTCTTCCTAGTCGTGCTTCAGAATTAGTCGCTTCAAATTCTCCCAAGCTCCCACCCTTTCCAAAACATATGCTTCCTTGTCGACTTTTCCTATCCAACAGACAAATGAGACAAGACCAAATTCATTCGCATCCTTGGCTTCTGTGAAACCCTCAGAGTAGTCAAAGCCAACCCCTGGCACTGCCCATTCCAAAATGGAGTCGAGCCCTTCAAGCATTGCTTCTTCAAAGATGGATGTTACAGCCCACTTCATCGTGTCTATATTTTCTCCAATCTCCAAACCCCAGGCTATTACCATTGAGATGATGTCCAAATTGACCTTCCATCGAGACACATTCTCCATGAAGTAAGGTCCCACCAACTTCAAAACTGTGTTTATCATTTCCTCCTCCTTGAATCTGAGAAGCCCTGACATTTTGTCTCTACTCACGGCCCCCTTGAAACCTTTTTGTTGCTTCTTGGTTGTGACTGTGAAATTCACTTCCATGATAGCAGCACCCACTCTTTCTTCCCTCTCAAAGAAACCTTCTTGTTTTTCTCAAAAATTTACTATCTTCGCTACACACACTGATTTGCACTACTACCCTTAGATTTATAAATCTTGCATAGGCCCTGGTTAGGTGCATTACACACCATCCCGAGGATCATGTCGTCGCACGTTTGTCACCTCAAAGTTTCCTTACAGTTGTATTCAATCTCCACTTGATCATTTGTTTTAATGATAGCATTTCATGCTTTCCAATGGGACGGATATCATTTCCCCTTTTCATCCCTGATAAGACGCCATTTCAAACCATAATTGTTGTGTATTTGTAAGAAAATTCAAAGATTCACCTGTGCGAGCTTTCAAGTCATCAATTCTACCTGGGAGCCATGCTTATAAATGACATCATCTGCCTACCATCATGCCTCCCACACCAAACATCCAATCATTGCCATGTCACATCGTCCAGAGGTAATATCCCCTAGATGTCATCCAATTTTAATTCTCCTTCTAAATCGAACAACAGAGCCCATTTGGATAATCTGTCCGCAGTCTGATTACCTGCCCTTCTAATATGGCTAATTTTAAAATTTTCAAATTTTTTTAACTCTTCTATGATCACTGCTATGAAACCTTAAAGATGCCATGCATTTATCTCTCCATTCATAATAGCTTGAATTATAATTAAAGAATCCCCTTCTAGATGGAGATTTTGGACCCTTTCTCTTTTTGCTAATCCTATCCCCAGAAGGGCTGCTTGGAATTCAACCTCATTATTTGTGCTCTTCTAAAGTCTTTTGGCTCCATATTTAATTAGCTCTCCATTGTCATCCCACATTGTAAATCCAGCCCCTGCTAGTCTGCCAGATTGTTGTGCTGCTCCATCAAAATTAACTTTAAACCAGCCCTTCTCTGGCGGTTTCCATTGGGCTTCCAGTGTTTTATTACTCTTTCCCTTGCTATTTGTCGTTGATTCATGTCTTATTTTGATTCCTGGCCAAGCTTTCTATATGTTTCTGTCCATTGAGGTGAAGGTGGTGGATAGTGAGAAAGTTCGGGAAGCCACTGAGCCTACCACCTCTTCAATAGCCCTATTAATTCTTGACAATAACCGCCTCTCATCCTCCATCTTATCCTGAAAAATTTATCTATTGCATTCTTTCCATATCTCCCAAATTACTATAGAAGGGTTGATTTTCCAAACACATGAGAGGGTTGACCTCCTTGATTGCCTCGGCCATCTCTCAAAAACCTCTTTTAAGAAGCATTGTAATGGTCCCTGCCAATTTAAACTCCTTTGGAGTTTAGACCAGCACCTCTGTGCAACTTCACAGGTTAAAAGCAAATGGTCCGTGAATTCTTTAGACTGATTGCACATCACACACATAGATGGGCCCACAAAGCCAAGTCTTTTTCTTCTTTCCCCTGTTACAATTATGTCTTTAACAACTAGCCATGCAAAGGCGCCAGCTTTCGGGAGACATTCTTTACTCCAGAAGAGGGCCCATGTTTTTGATTGGTTCTCCTCCCTACCTTCCATGAGTTGGTAGCCCAATTTCACTGAATATTTGCCATCCCTTGCACCACACCAGATCATTTTATCCTCTTTTCCTATGAGGAAAATCTTCCTCTGCTCCAGAACACTCCTAAGCCTCTGTTTCTCCTGAACTGATAGACCTATTGTTGAAAGATCCTTCCATATCCATTCCTTACCTAACTCTCCCTCTATGTTATGCATGTAATCCTTTACCTTGTCTCCCCATAAATGCACCAATAAATCCTTTGCCTCTGAGAAGTCTCCCAAATCTCTTATTGCAGGGAGGCCTGCCTAAGAATCCTCTCAGAACTTAGCTTTTGTCCCGTCCCCAATCTGCCATGTTAGATGGTCCGTTACCACCTTGCAACACTCCATTATGAAGTTCTAGATCACTGATCCTTTAGGAGGATTGCAGATTGTGAAGATTTTGTGGTCCTCTACTGAATCTAAGTATTTTTCTCTCAGCTTTTTTACCCACATCTGGTTTGGGTTAGAATAAATATTCTACACCAATTTAGCCCCTAGAGCGTTGTTCATTTTTTGCCAGTCCCTCAAACCAGCACCCCCCCTAATCTTAGCCTGGCAAATTTTGTACCATGCCAGTAGTGGGATTTTTTCTTGATCATTTGCCCCATTCCAAAAAAAGTTTCTCATCGTCTGTTGGATTGAATTGATGACCTTTTTTGGGATTTTTAGGCACATCATTGAATAAATTGGGATGGCTGACACAACTATTTTCAGAATTAAAATTCTGCCAGTTGAAGTGAGCCATCTGCTTTTCCACCCCTCCATTTTATTAATACAACTGTCGATTAGTTTTTTCCACAACTCCGATTTATTTGCTCCTCCAAAGAAAGGGATTCCTAAGTATTTGTCTGGTAGGGAACCCACTTTCATACCCAAAATTCTGCATATTTCCCTTTCCTTGGATGGTTTACAATTGAAGAAAAATATTTTAGATTTGTGCCAGTTAACTTTTTTCCCCTGAGGCTTTTTCATAAATGTCCAGGGTTTCTTTCATAACCCTTCCTTCCCTTGCAGAAGCATCTCCTGCGAGAAAGGTGTCATCTGCAAATTGTAGATGTGTTATTGGATTTACTCCTGCTGCAATTTGCACACCCTTCCAAACACCTTCTTCCCATTTCTTGGAGATAAAATGGTCGAGCACTTCTGCCATGATAATGAACAAGGATGGTGAGAGAGGGTCACCTTACCTTATGCCTTTTCTAGATTCAAAGAAACCTCGGGGGTTGTCGTTTAAGATGACTGAAAATCTTGGGGAGCTAATACAACTTCTGACCCAAGTTATCCATGCCTTGCTGAAACCAAAACGTTGAAGGAATTTCATAAGAAATTACCTATTTACTTCATCATACGCTTTCCTTATGTCAACTTTTATTGTCATCTTTTCAGTCCTTGCTATCTGGGTGGAGTGAACAGCTTCATGGGCGAGGATGATACCTTCAAAGATAGACCTACCTGGAGCAAAACCACTTTGCTCACTTGATATGACTATGTCCAAAACTAGTTTAAGTCTATTTGCCATGACTTTAGAAATGATTTTGTAAATGGAGTTACAAAGAGATATCGGGCAAAAGTCATCAAAAGAGTTAACTTCAGCCTTCTTTGGGATCAGAGCTATCAATGTGTTGTTGAAATCTTTTAAAATAAAACCTCCCTTCCTAGATTCGTCTACAACCCCAAGGATGTCTTCCACCATGATGTCCCAAAACTTTTGAAAAAAGAGAGCCGGGAAGCCATCCGACCCTGGTGATTTGTCTACTCCTAGGCTAAAAACAACATGTTTTACTTCCTCCAAATAAACCTGTTTTATTAACCTTCTATTGTGTTCTTCCATGATACATGAAGGAATTACCTCTAGTATGTGAAGCATGTTATCATCCTATTAAAAATTTATGAGAAGTGGTCAATTGCTTCCTGGTTTATCTGTTTGAGATCTAAAATTGTCACCCCATCTTTGTTTTTAATTGAGAAGATCTTGTTGTGAGATCTTTTAACTTTGACTGAGGTGTGGAAGAACTTTGTGTTTTTGTCTCCTTCCTTTAACCAAGTTTCTCTGGACTTTTATCTCCAGTAAATCTCCTCTCTAGCTAAAACCTCTGAATATCTTGTGCTAAGCATTTTTTCTTTTTTTAAAAGTTCTTCATCCATCCCTTGAAAGATGATTTGCTCATGTAAAGTTTTTAAGCCTTCTTCTAAATCTACCTTCTCTTTAAATATATTTCTAAAAGATTCTCTATTCCATCGCTTAAATTGTTCCTTTAAAAACTGGAGTTTTTTGAAAAAAAGTGAGAGCTTTGTTACCTAGATTGACCGGCTTGTGCTTCCACCATTGTTCAACAAGGTTTCTAATGCAACCATCCCGAAGCCACATTGCCTCAAATTTGAAAGGACATCTCTCTAGAACACTGTCATCTCGAATCCTCAGGCATATGGGATAATGGTCTGATCCCATGATAGGTAAAATCTCTGCTTCGCTGGTCCAATGGCTCTCCGTCCAATCTCCTACTATAAAAAACCTATCCAATCTTTCAACAATATTTAGGAAGCCACTCCTCCTATTGGTCCAAGTGAAATCTCTCGATTTGAAAGGGATTTCTATCAGACTTGAGCTTATACAAAAGAGCTGAAATTTCTTTGGCTCTGCCTGTTCCAACCCACACCCCCCATTTTTTCTAAAGGCCGAAGCAGCGCATTGAAATCTCCTCCCAGAATAAATAAGTTCTCCTTGTCATTACTCAAAATTTCTGACAGCTCACTCCATACTTGCAATTTCATATTTGTGTTAATAGGTCCATATATGTTTATAAGGAAGAAACTTGTTTGAAGTTGCATTGACTTTATCTTCAGCCATTTCCACCACCTAGTGGCCCTTATAACTATCACTTCCACTACTAATTCCTTCCAAAGAGCTGCTAGGCCTCCAGAAGCGCCTTGATCTCCCACCAAACTACATTTCTAGGGTTGAAATTTCCTAGAAAAAGAACTAACATCTTCCTCTTTAATCTTTGTTTCCTGTAAAAGCAAAATCTTCGGTCGTACTTGATCAACGCATCGCTTGATCAAGCGTATTTTGTCAGGGGAATTGAAACCCCTTACATTCCAAGAAAGGGTCCTCATTGCCCTTGGGAAAAGGCATAGCCTCTTCCCGATCTCAATTTGCTTTGGCCTGTTGCATTGCCTGCCAATTGTAGTTTAAACTTATTAGACTTAGCACCTCTTTTCTTTTTCTCCCCCACTCTGGCTTTGGATTGGAGGGATAGAGTCATCTCCAATGATTGCCTTTCTTGCACTCCTACTACAACTGACCTACCCAAATCATCCTCTTCATCCTAGGATCCTGATGTTTCAAAATCATAGTCTGACCCAGATAAATTTCCTCCACTGTCTGCTACACCCTCAAAGGAACTGTCTAGGTTTCTGATTGGAGAAATTTGGATACCCTTATATAATGGGTCCTCTCCTGGGGGGTCTGTGAATCTTCCCATCTTTTCTAAGTTGCACGAAGACTGCACTTGATCCATATCTTTTTTAGTCACCTGATTGAATCAGGAGATATTATCCTCCAAAAGATTAACTATGTTGTTAGGGAGTGTTATCATCCTTTCCCCCTATTGTGATGTCTGATCATTTACCTTGCCAATCTGGGAGCATGGGATTTTGTTGTCTTTAATAGGGGCCCTATCTTCCATAGGAGAAGACTTGCTAGCCTCCACTCTTAAATCCTCCCCCGACCTGTCTTCTTTTGTAGCTCCCTTCTCTGAAAAAGACCTATGTATCCCCAGCTGAACTGTGAAACTGATTTGCACTATCAATCCATGGCCCAATTTCCCTATTAATGTGATCAAAGGAGTGAGCCTCCGCCATAAAAGACTCCTCAATGACTTTCTTTTGAGAGTCAACTATATCCATTTGTGTTGTCTCTGCAGGTTTTCCACAGTTTTTTGCAATTGATTGAATCTTCCAATCTTTTTCATTCCATTGGCATTCTCCATGGTAGCCTTCTGACAATCTGACAATCTCCTTCTTAAGAAGTTGTTGCATTACTTCTTTGCCTTTATTTTCTTTTTGGTAGAAGCCTAATGGATGGATTTTGATGGTGCATTTAGCACATGATTCCATGTCTTCCTCGAGCAACACTTTTTGTTTCCAAATCCCCATCCCTGTTTTAATTTCTAGGGTATTAGGGAGGTTGTGAATTGTCTGCTAGTTTATGCATAGCCGAGAGATTAGGTTGAAATCAGATGGATTGACAAGATCTTCTGACATTACATATTCCCCCAATTGGTTACCTATTTGTTTTAGCATCTCTATATCCTTATACTCTCGAGGAAGGCCCTGTAGTTTAATCCAAATGAGGGTTTTTTCAATTGGGGCTTCCCAAGGGTTAAAATTTGGTGCCCATGCTGAGATGTTTATACCTTTCCCTTCTATAAAGAAGGGCTTATTTTCTATAATCCAATCTCTATCCTAGGTTGTTGGGCAGACTACTAAATAATATCCATTACCCAAAGTTTTGAGGTCCATGCCTTCCCCCCAGTTTTGTCACACCAGTTCCTAAATTTGGAGAAGGTTGACCATTTTCCTCCCCATTTAAAAAACATGGATTTATCCGACAAAAAACTGAGTGAATCCTTCCATGCATCAATTGAAATCTCAACCGTCATTACTCTACTAAATTCAACATTAGGGTTTACCTCTAGGACCTTTGCTGCTTCTGAGGATAATTTTGGCCGCCAAAACTTCTCCTGCACTGTCCTGAAATCTACTTTGGGGTCAAATCTGAAATCATGATATGCTCGAAAGAAACCTGCCTTTTGCTTCCATGGTGATTTGGATCTATCTTCTCTCCCTCTGTTCCAGTGCTTTGTGTTCCTGAGAGCCTTCCATGACCAAGAGCCTTCCATGACCAAGAGATTAGTTTGGCAGGAATTTGAACACTACTTAAATACTCAGGATGAAAAACACATCATCATAGGTGATGACTTCAACACCATCTTGTACTCATCTGATAAAAGTGGTGGTATAAAAACCATTAGACAACCACAAAGAGACTTCGCAAACTGGATAAATAATAATAACTTACTTGAAATCAGGACTGAGATGGGTTTTCACACATGGAATAACAAAAGAAAATATTTATCCAACATTGCAAAAACACTTGATCAATTTTTCTTCAAAGGAGATCTAACCGACCTCAAAATAGAATTAAAAACAACAGTATTACCATGGTCAGGCTCTGACCATTACCCGGTACTTTTATAAATTATGGGGGAAACAAAGCAAACTCGGTGTCCCTTCAAGTTCAAAGGAATGTGGCTTACACATGAAGACTTCCTCCCCAACATACAAAAATGGTGGAAGGATAGTGTCTTTGTAGGATCTAAAATGTACTGTCTTGTCTCCAAGCTGAAAGAGATTAAGCATAAATTGCTAGATTGAAACAAAAAGAAATTCAAAAACATCTTTGAGGAGAAGTCAAGAATTGAGAAAGAGCTGGAGACAATAAATACTGTTGTGATGTAAAATGGGATGACCTCTGAAACATACAAGGCTGAAAAAATGCTTTTATGTGAATATGAAGGCATTCTGGCCAGAGAAGAGATATGCTGGAAACAGAAATCTCAAGAGACATGGTTAGAAGATGGAGATAGAAACACCAAATTTTTTCACAACAGTGTCAAAATTAAAAGGGCAGCAAATAAGATTACTCAAATCACCAATGATAGTGATCATATCATTACGGATCAAGATCTAATCACAAAATATGCAACCAAGTACTTTGAAAATATTCTCAACAACTGGGAACACTCAAACCTCCCTAACAATAGAATCTTATTAAATAATATACCCAAACTGATAACAGAGGGTGATAATAAAATGTTAAACTCTAAAATCACCCATGAAGAAGTCAAAATAGCTTTGGCACAATTTATAGGAGACAAAGCCCCTAGACCGGATGGCTTCCCTGCTAGTTTTTTTCAGAAATGCTGGCACATCTTAGGGAACAAGGTTACTAATGCCTTGGAATCTGCCCGCAATGAAGGGAAGTTCCTAAAAGAGACCAATAACTCCTTTTTGGCCTTAATTCTAAAGAAGGAGAATCCCTCAAAGTGGGAAGAATTCATACCCATTTCTCTATGTAACATGGCTTATAAACTACTAGCTAAAGTCATGGCCAATAGACTAAAAAAATTACTGCCTGCCATAATATCAGAAGAACAAACAGGCTTTGTACCCAATAGATCAATTTTGGATGGAATTATTATCGTACAAGAAGTCATCCACTCCTGTCAGTTCCAAGGGCAACCTAATATGCTGATAAAATTAGATATAAAAAAGGCTTATGACAAAGTGGATTGGTATTTCCTTTGTAGCTGCATGAAGGCCTTTGGCTTTCACAAATAATGGATCAATTGGGTTTACTTCTGCATATCAAACCCTAGGTTCTCTATCTTACTAAATGGGAAACCGGAAGGCTTCTTTGAAGTATCTAGGGGACTCAAACAAGGTGACCCCTTATCCCCATTCTTATTTACAATTATGTCTGAAGCCTTAGGTAGAAGCATGGATGCATCACGGAGGTCTAGCAGATTGACGGGGATTTAGATCACTAGAGGGGTAGATCCATGTACTCATCAATAGTTTGTTGATGACACAATGATTTTGGGGAAAGGGCAGCTAAAGGAAGCTAAGGAAATCAAGAAAATATTACAATCTTATGGACTGGCTTTCGAAGAGATGGTAAACAAGGAGAAATCAGAAATATTCTTCTTTAATACGGAGGCACGGGAGGAATATAGTATAGCTTCGTATCTAGGGTACAAAATAGGTCATCTACCATTCTCATATTTAGGGATGCCTCTGGACAAAGGTATCAGAACCAAAAAACTTTGGGATCCCGTGATTGAAAGGGTGAGGAAGAAGTTGTCATCTTGGAAAGCCTTATGGCTGACAGGGGTAGGAAGATTAACCCTCATAAAAATAGTATTAGCGGTAATGCCTATTTATCTTCTATCATGTATACCACTTCCAAAAGGGGCCTATAAGAAACTAACCCAAATAATTAGAGATTTCTATTAGAATGGTGCAGAGGATAAAAACAAAATGAAATTGATATCATGGGAAAAGATATGTCAAGAAAAGAGTGATGGAGGCATGGGAATAAGAAAATTACTATGGCAAAATAAGGCTTTAGGGGCAAAATTGTCATGGAGAATGTACACATCCTCAAAAGCCAAATGGGCCAGAATCCTTAGGAGAAAATACATATCACAAAATCAGAGAGAGGCAGTATTTAGGGAGACAAACCCACCCAAGGGATCTAGAATCTGGAACTCTATTAAAGAAAGTCGATCTCTCATAGCGAACCACCTATCCTAGGATATTTGTGATGGTAAAACTGCCTTTCTATGGGAAGATTCCTGGGGGGTTACCCCTCGATAGACAGTCTGATGAATACAATTGGTATAAAGGACCAAATGAAATCTTTATGGGGTAATCATGTAAGGGATTATATGACATTGGCACCAAAATTGACAATGGGATGGAAATGGAAAAACATGCTCCCATTCTTGGTGGACAATAAAGACCAAGAATTGTTGCAAATTCTTGAGGGCACAATAATAACACTCAAACCTGGGCTAGATGAGATTATATGGTCGAGATCAAAGGATGGACAATAAAACTGCAAAGATGGTTTCAGAACCATATATGATGAGGCAAACAATATTAAGGACTATATCCCTAACACAATATGTTGGGACAAATTTTGTCTCCCAAAAGCTGGCTTCTTTGCCTGGGTGGCATTTCAGGGGAAGGTCCTAACTACAGAGCAATTTAAACTTAGAGGCTATGAAGGACCCTCAATTTATTTCTTATGCAAGGAAGACGAGGAAACAAATGATCACATATTCACAACCTGTAACTACACACAAAAATGCTAGTATTGATTGGTGGCACAACTAGGTTGGTTAGGTGCCCTTATCCCTGGCCTAAAGGATTGGCTCAGAAGTTAGCCAATTATCAAAAGGAATAGCATCTTCCACAATTTATGGATATGCAGCCCAACAATAGTAATCTGGGAGGTTTGGAAGGAGAGGAACAAGAGAATTTTCCAAGAAACATTAATGAAGGTAGAGAATTTGATAGCAAAAATAGAAGCCCCCATCATAGAAACCTCCAATAGTAGGAATACGACCATTCCCCAATATGATAAGACATTTACAGATTGGGATAAGTGCATTAGAAAGTAGTGGAAGGGGATTAAAATCGCTCCTTTCTTTGGGAAGGGGAACAAGGACAATACCAAAGTTAGGAAAGCATGCAAATGGGTGCTCCCAAAGGCTGGATGGTGCAAACTCAATTTTGATGGAGCATCCAGAGGCAATCCAGGGGAGGCAGGGGCAGGATGTATAATCCACTCACATGAAGGGGTATGTATTGGATCAAGATCCTGATATCTAGGGCATTGCACTAACAACAAGGCATAATTATTGAGCCTAATAGAGGGTTTAAACCTATGCAAACAATTAAAAATATCTAAATTGGAAATAGAAGGGGACTCGACCATCATAGTTAATACAATGAGGACCAAGAAAATGCCAAAATAGGATAGAGCCCTTTATCTAATGGAAAGCTTCTTAGATTACACGCTCAATCACATATATAGGGAAGCTAATACATTGGTAGATAATCTAGCTAATTTAGGGGCAGATGGAACAAATAGAACCACATCATTAACATACATGCAATCAGACCAAGATACTCATAGGTAGGTAGGGATTTAGACATAATCCTAAACAACACATTCACACACATATTGGAAGGTATACATATGTATATGCACAGATAGCGGTATATATGTACGCATATATTTGTACTTATATACTTATATGTGTACACGTGCATGTATATATATATATAGATAGATACATACATATACATATATATGCGTATATAATCATATATATACCTATCAATAGTATTCTTAGAGAAGAGCTCACTCCCATGGTTCTGAATAGACTTTTATAGATGCATACGAATTTGTATACACAAAGTATGTTGGTATGTTGGTATGCATATAGGGCTATATACATACAAATATATGCATATATATACAAACATATGAATACACACACACACACACACACACACACAAAAACAAACATATACACATTTAATATTTACATATATATACAGAGAGAGAGAGAGAGAGAGAGATGTTGAAATATATATATATATATATGCATAGGCACCATCATACGTCAAGACATTATCATTTAGGCACAGTTTGAACCTTTAGCAAGCTGGAGATACTAGGGTGTAAGATAAACAGAGAATAAAGGAAAAAACAACCAACAACCCCATAGTCGATATGACAGGACATAATAGGGATGTAACTTTCATAGATGTGACCGAGATACATATGGTCATATGTATACATATAATAGGATTATATACTCAAATCTACACACACACACACACATGCATATATATAGATATACAAATATGGATATAAATATATATGCATATAGGTATATACATAAATTTTATAAATCTATATACATATATATGTATATAGATATATATGCATATAGGCATATATATATAAATGCATATATGTATATAAATATATATATGCATATAGGTATATATGTACACACGTACATGGACAAAAATATAATTAAGCATATATATACTTACACAGAGATATATATATATATATATATATATATATATATATATATATATATATATATATATATATATATATATATATATATATATATATATATATATATATATATATATATATATATATATATATATATATATATATATATATATATATATATATATATATATATATATATATGCAGTATATAAATATGATTAAACATCATATGCTAGAAATCATCATGAAGACATTGCTCGACTGCTTGAGCAATCATATATTGGAAACGCTAGGGAGTAAGGTGAACTGACAATCATGAAAAAGTAATAATCACTCCCATAGTCATTATAGCAGGGCATTTTGGGGAGGGAAATGTGTCAGAGGTATCAGAAAACAATCATAATATATACTGAGAGGCAGATAGAAAACCATCAGGAGATTAACCTGACATAACCGGGATTACAACTTGTATTACCGATAATATCGGTTAACATAACCAGTATATCTAAGTAGAAGCACCCAACATTTATCTCTGTTTAAAAATGGATTTTGGTATTTGTATTTGCCCTGAGAAGCATGAAATGTCCTTGGAGAGATCTCTAACAAATGTTGGTCGATTATTTTGAGATCAGAAGATGATTTGGTCATACATGCGACCAAAAGGATTATGGGTGATGAGATTATACACTCGTAACAGAAAAAATGAGTTAATAGCAGCATCCCAGTAGGGTTTGCAACAATACTACTCGCAATGGGAGAAGAAAATGCAATCACAGTCACACTATGAAGGCTAATATTCAAAGAAGAGTACTTGGTTAACCTGAAAATGGTTATTAAATGTGTGGATGATAAGCTTCATATACCTTACACGGAAGATTACACCAAAGTTGTGGAAGCCATAGATAAGGAAGAGGTGTTCGATATAGAGTTCACAAGGCCTATTCTCAATAGCAAGGATCAAAAAATTTATCGTCAAAGACAAATCGAGATAGCAAGGAGCATTGCATTCCTCAAACAATGGCTTGGTGTGGTAAAAGAACCAAAAGGGGAATGGTGGGTAAGTTATACAGTAGAAGAGGGGTGGACCTCGTTCCAAGCTGATAATCCCAGTGATATGGAGGCTGAAGAAACACGGGCCTCTGGCATGGAAGCCGTAGATGACAAGGAGGAATAATAAGTTTTCATAACATAGTTTTGTTTACAATTACTAATATAACTAATCTTATACACAGGGATGTAGGATCTACAATTAGTACAAGGCACATATTGAACTATTCACAAAAATACTTTGACATAGCATAGATAGTGAAGGGTAAGATACTCACTTGATGACATTTTCAAAACATATAGTTATACTAAATAAGTGAAGTTTAGAATGCAGATGTTTCTTGAATCAAGCATATACTAAAATACAGTGACAAGGAGTACTCTAGTAACTCTTGCATATTGGTTTACTTCAACATTTATATTTAAACATATATAAGTCTCAAATATCATGGTAAGAGCATGAATTACAGGCTAAATGGGTTGTGTTATTATCAGTCCTTTGTTGACCAGTGTTTATACCCCTAATATTATTGTAGACTGGGTAATCTTTCATAGTATAGCCAACAATTTCTGATGCTGACTTAATATGAAAGAAACCTAGGCTATAATAATAATAGGGGTAAGTATGCAGAGATAATATTAGCTCTTCTTCTTCTCTTTGGCACTAAAACTTAATAAAGAGGTTTCTAGAAGGATTGTTTTGAGAATCTATTTTGCAAGAAAATTAGAAGATGGCAAAAATGGCAACAATTTACTATGAAGTCTGGTAGAAGCATATTACCTCATGGAAATTATAGATGCTACCTATGAAGGGCTTTTTGATCAGCCAAAGTGAAGAATTTGTAAAAGATTACATGTAACTCAATAAATGATATTAGATACTGACTGGACCTATGGTCCCGGGCAAGGCCGAAGGTTTTCTCCTCTCCGCTTTTTCCTACCGGTGCCCGCACTGAGCGGAGATTGTAATACTATTTATTAATAAAACATGGCTTAGGCCTTTTACTGAGCTATATATATATATATATATATATATATATATATATATATATATATATATATATATATATATATACACATCTAATTGAATATTTATTATTTCAATTTAAATTTAACTATTGAATTAATTGTTTTTTAATTAACTATATCAGTTTAATTAATTTATATAAGTTATGTGAAACAAATTTATTTTACCTTACATATATAATAATTTATTTTTATATTTTTATAAATATAATTTTTATCATTTTTTTTTATTTTTGAAAAAAGAGTGGGTAAAAATTTATTCAAAAATAAAGGCAGAAGTACAAAGCACCAACCTAGACAGAAATTAGCCAAGGAAAGGAAGTTCCAAAAGGAACGTCCCGAAAAACAACATTACATACACCTATCCTCCATAATTAACCCCTCCAAAGTCTCCGAATAACCAAGAGGTAATGTTTCCCAATCACAAACATCCCATCCCACTACCTTCTCTGAAGCCCACTTTGCCAAACAATCAGCCACTCTATTCCACTCTCTAGGGATATGACAAAAGGACACATCATCCAAAGAAATACAAAGGTTCAAGATATGGTTAACCATTAAGGCTAACTGCCAACTAACATCATCCACCCTTTTCTCTTTCAACATATTGACCACAATCTAAGAATCAGACTCATAAATAATCTTCTCCCAACCAAGGGAGCAACCCCTCTCAAGAGAATACAAAATAGTGAGAGCATCCATCAAATTGTTAGAATGATGTCCCTTGTAGATAGAAAAGAAAAAAAAAACATTACCATCATTATCCCTACCAAAGCCATCGATACTTGCATGCCTTGGGTTCCCTCAAGAAGAGCCATCAATGTTGATCTTCAAAATGCCAATAGGAGGAGGAAGTTGTCTCCCTTCACAATGAATCTTTTGCTTAGTAAGTTGAGACCCTCTACTAATAGTGGAGACCATACTACTGATCCCTAAATTTAAATTCCTTATAATAACAGAATCAGTAGGATGAACACACTCTTGGAAAGGTCACACTTAGCAGAAATAGTCTCTTGAAGCCTGCTAACAATCTTGAGCCAAAGTTGGATCCCCACCAATTTGGAATTTAGGACTTGATCCTACGATTCCTCTCATACCAAAGATTCCAAAGAGTAAGAGTAGCCCCATAACCTAAGCCACCTAGTTAAAAGAGGTCTTGGCAAGAGGCCTACCCAAAATCTCCCAAAATTCAATCAAAGAAGTAGCATGAACACAAGCATGATGCCATGCTTCCCACCACCAATGCCAAATCTCTCTGGAGTATTGGCACTGAAAGAACAAATGAGAAATACATTCCTCGCTATTATAACATAGAGAACATATGGAGGGTCCATGAAAACCCCTCTTACACAAATTCTCCCAAGTAAGCCACTTCTTCTGAGCCACCAACCATAAGAAAAAACTCCTTTCAGGCCAAGAAAAAGCGTTCCAAAATTGCTTCCACCAAGGCACATCCACATGTCCATGTAATTGTCTATCCAACTCAGCATAACCAACAACAATAGTAAATTTTCCTTTAGGATTAGGACCCCAGGAAAGAACATCTCTCTTCTTCAAGGAGCTACAAAACCTTTCCTCCAGGATCTTATCAAGTTCTAGGCAATCTTCCACTGAACCGCCTAAAGGCCACTCTTGAGGCTCCTTCCAACAAGTCACTTCCAACTATACCATACACTTAAGTGTTTTAAAATCCTCAACCTTAACCTAATCAGCTCCAATCAAAATATTGCAAAGGACCTGAAGATGGGGGAATTTGTGTAGAATAGGGAGGTGACCATCCCAATAATATATCCAGAAGAGAGCATCAGAGCCCCTATTACAAATCTAAAAAAGACCATCCTTAATAAGTTTTGCACCTTTTTTAATTATGTCCCAAATTATAGAACCCCTTCCAACAAGGTTGCATCTAGGCACATCCACACAATTCATCCCACAAAGATACTTATGGGTCTGAATTTTGGCCCAATCTCGATCCTGACAAGTACACCATCACCGATACAAATTGGTCGCTAAGGCCTTACCAATCAGGCTAGTTGGGTGGAGCCTAAGGCCACCTTTACACTTTGGCCTACAAAGAGAATCACACTTGACCAAGCTTCACTTTGAAGAGAGAAAATTACTAGACCATAAAAATTAATGAGAAAGAGCATTAAACTTCTTAACAAAGCTAGAAGGAACAACTTGCACAAAGCATCTATGAATGGGTAAAGCCTGTACCACAAATTTCAACAAAATCACTCTCCCATGTGAAGAAATTCATCTATAAGTCCAATGGCTAACCTTGTTACAAAACTTATCCAGAATCCCCTGCCAAAACTCCCTATGTTGAGGTCACACAACCAAAGGGATCCCAAGGTACACCAAAGGAAGGGAGACAATCTAAAACCCAAGAATACGAGCAATCTTGCTTTGAATAAGACAAGGGGTGTTAAAAAAGTAGATAGATGACTTAGCTTCATTAATTCTTTGGCTAGAGGCAGCTAAGTAGATGTCCAAGGCTCTCCTCAAATTCATTGCCTCATTAGTCTTGGCCATGCCCATCAAAGCAATATTATCCACAAGCTGGAGGTGAGAATAAGGAAGTAAAGAATTGCTCCAACTCCAACCCTGAATAAGACCTTGTCTGACCTGAGATTTAATAAATCTACCCTGTCCTTCCACCATGAGAATGAACAAATAATGTGAAAGAGGATCTCCTTGCCGAAGACCCTGAGAAACACCAAACAACTCAGAAGGCTTCCCACTCATAAGAACTAAAAAGGAGGCAGAGGTAACACGACTCAACATCCAATTAACCCACTCAATTGACTTTGTAAACCAAAACCAAAAGCCAAGAGTATTTTTTGTAAAAATGATTAATTGACTATGTCATAAGCTTTAGCCATGTGAAGCTTAATGAACATAGCCTTTTCCTTGGAGGTTGCCATAGAATGCATGGCTTCCATTGCAATCACCATCCCATCCAAAATCTGCCTACCACCAACAAAATCACCTTGCTCAACATAAATCAGAACTTTAAGACAAGGCTAGAGTCTTTCAGCAATCAATTTAGTGATAATTTTATAGACCACGTTACACAAGGCAATGGGCCTAAATTGATCCAAACTATCTGCACCATCCATTTTAGGAATAAGATCCAAAAAGAAAGGATTCAAAGCCTTCAACATCTGCTTAATCCTATGGGACTCCTGAACCACCTCTAAAAGATCCAAATTAATGATTTCCCAAAATTTTTGAAAAAATTCAATAGGGAAACCATCAAGACTTGGGGTTTTTCCTTTTTTCATGTGAAACACAATCTCCTCTAAATCTGGTAGCAACACGGGACAAATGAGAGCATCATTCATCTCATTAGAGACCAAAGGAGGAATACAATCCAAAATAGCAGTCTCCTCTTCCAAAGCAGTGTGAACCTCTTCAGTAAACAAAGTTGAGAAATATTGAGAAGCCTCCCTATAAATTCACCCCTAAAAAAATCTGAACTCCCTCTAAGGAAATAAGAGAAGTGATAGAGTTATCATGCCTTCGAGCCTTAATTGAGTTATGGAAGAAAGCAGTGTTCCTATCCCCTTCTTGAATCCAATCAATTCGAGACTTTTGCTTCCAAAAAATCCCCTCCCGCAACTCCCATTCTTTCAATTCCTTACAAGCAAGAGATTCCTCTCTACAAAAATTGAAGGTCAAACCTTGATCCCGAATCAAACGAGTGATATTATCTAGATGATCTTGGGTAGCCATTTTAAGGAAATGTAGATTTCCAAAGCATTATTAATTCCATCTCTTGAGACTATACTGCACATATTGTAATCTCTTGACAAAAGAATACATGGCTCTACCATAGGCCGACCTCCCTTCCTGCCACCAGTCCCTCATAAGATCCTAAAGAGAAAGATCCCACAACCACATAAGTTGTAACTTGAAAGAGGGATTCTTAAAAATCTTGAAAGAAACAACTGAGAACTTGATCGACTAGTGATCAGAACCCCTCCAGTCTAATATTTTCGAGTTGGTGGTCCACCTATCACTCAACCAATAACAAGAGACAAGAAATCTATCAAACCTCTTCAAAATAGCCTCATCACCACTTCTTCTATTATTCCAAGTGAAGATCCCATTGTTAGATTTCACATCAATTAAATGCAAAAGATCAATATTATCTTTAAACAAGATCGCAAATGAGTCCAATCTGGCAACTCCACCTCTTTTCTCCTCCAAACTAGAGATTGCATTAAAATCTCTAGCCACAGCCTAGGGAAAAATGGGCACCAAGGGATGAACAAACTTGATATCATACCAGAGTTGCAATTTACCCAAGAGATTCGTAGGAGCATAAACATTACATAAAAGAAAAATTTCCCATGTATCAAAGATAGAAGCAACCATATAAATGGAAGTGATGAATACTAAGAGGGGGGGTGAATTAGTATACCAAAAAATACTGAACTCAAACTCTTAAACAGTTTAGCAGATAACCGATATAATAGATTCACTAATAAACCAGTTAAGATAAATGCAAACCAAATAGCAAATAAAGCATTCGCCCACAAAAGCACAATCACCATAACACAAGATATTTGACATGGAAACCCACATGGGAAAAACCATGGTGAGCAGAAACTCACAAGTAACTATCTGCAGAATAGAAACTAGACAGATTAAGGTCATACAATGTTTCTTCACTATAACAGATCATGTTAGGAATCTAGATCTCTGTTAGGAGATAAATCCTGTTAAAGACTACCTTGTTAAAAGATTTTAGATCCACGGTTGTGAACCACCTTGTTAGAGGATTTACAAAGGCTTTGTTGGGCCTCCCCAATTAAGGGTTTTAGACTTGTCGAAGATGTGAGTAGTCAACAAGTGAGTGATCTAGCTAATAGCACAGTCTGCTTAATTAGATCCTTGATAGCTCATCATTAATGCATTTCAACATTACTTCAGTCTTCAATATCTCCACACTCTAACTCTTCACACAAACTTAATCTTCTCTACAATGATCGCACATAACCTTCTCACACATCATACATCTCTCATACATGCAAACCCTAGACATGATGTCCTTATAAAGGAATTTGATTTCATGTCGGTCCAATAGGATTAAACTACAAGTTCCTAGGTTCAGTGCATCTAGACACATTTGGTAACATGACACAAAATCACCACCAAAATGTCAGTGGATGATAACTCATCACAGAAATACTGGTTAGTAACTCATCACAGAGTAATACCAGTTCATACAATATACCAATTACCAGTTGTCAGAAATGAAGACTAGAAAATGTTAACTACCACTTTGCTCCTTGGTACCGCTTCAGATCTTTGAACTGCTTGAGGTCTTCATACCGCTTGGGTCTTTATCCCGCTTGGGTCTTCATACTGCTTGGGTCTTCAGTCAATCTGTGACCGGTAAACATCTTCTACAAAACATTGATAGTCTAAAGACTATAATACACAATACCAGTTGGAACAGTTACCAGTTGAGTCATAACTCATACATCAAGAAAGTGTGTGTCCATCAGTGACAATCAAAACATCATCAAAATGCCAATAATCTCCCCCTTTGACATTGATGGCAACACTTAGGAAATTTTTTGACATCTAAGTGTTTTTACAACAACAAAAAATGCCATAATCAAAATTACTCCCCCTAAGCATATACACTATCCCTTTTGCATAAATTACAATATCTACTACTTCCCCAAAGTGGTAACATGAAAGTATACATGAAATGGTAACATTCACCAAAATTTTAAATACTACTCCCCCTTTGCCAACAATGACAAAGTAATGCAGAATAACCTCTATTTCCTTATATATATAAATAGAGTAAATGTTTATGACAATAAGGAATAAAACTTATCAAAAATCATATTTAAAATCTTGCATAAAAGTTTTCATGGCCAATGTCCATGACTCAAGTAATGAGGTAGCAACCTCACTTTCTGTCTGCACCTGGAATACCAGTTCTTCCACAACATCAATGGTACTCATCTCTTGAGTTACTGTGATGGCTTCCAGATTGAGAAAACATTTATGAAGAATCTGCAGTCTTGGAAATACGACCAGTTGAAGCTCCTGCAAATCTTTAGTCTGGTTGTAGATTTCTGATTCCACCCTGGCAGTCTGAAGTTGATAGTGATGAATTGTTTGCCCATATGTAGTGAATGAATCATATTGCATCTTGAAGCTGCTTAAATATGCTTGAAACTTTGATTGGAGTTTATCTTTTTGTTTGAGCACATCATCACAAAATAGATAAGGTTGGAAGATTTTACTCAACAGTAATTTGCCCTCATCCATAGCAACACAAATATCCTTTTGCTATTTCATAAGTAGTGACCGGAACTCATTCAATTTCTTGACTAAGGCAGTGTTGAGTGCCTTTTCATGATTCTTCTTCACAGTGGTTGCAACAACATCTTCCAAGCACTGTACCTGGTCCTCCACTATGGTACAAAGAAGTTTAAGCTTGGATAGAGAGGAATCGGTACTAGGGAGGTTGGTACCGGGAATCAGACTAGTAAGGGTGTCCATCGTAGTTTGTATGAAATCCCTTTCCTTCTTCCTCCGTAACTCTTCCAGTCTTTCATGTGCCAGTTTGATGCCTCATAGCAGCTCAGACTCATCTGTTGATTGAAGGTCAATCAGATTGGTGGTGTCAACCAGTTTGGCTTGACCACCGTTTGCCTTAGGAGTCTCCACTTGTTTTGTCTTCTCTGCTTCCTTCTCCTCTGCTACTTCTTTCTTCTTTTGCTCCTCTTCTTGTTTCTTCTTTAGTTCTTTCTTCTTCTTGTCTTCTTCCTGCTTTTTCTTTTCTCCCTCCTTCTTTTTCTCCTCTTCTCTTTCTCTTCTCCTCTTCTTTTCTCTTCTCCTCTTCTTTTCTCTTCTCTTCTCCTTGTTTCCTCTTCTCCTCCTCTTTCTTTTTCTCTTCTCCTCTTCTTTTCTCTTCTCTTCTCCTTGTTTCCTCTTCTCCTCCTCTTTCTTTTTCTCTTCCTCTTTCCTCTTCTCTTCCTCTTGCCTTGCTTTTTCCTCTTTCTCTTTCTTTATTTGTTCTTTGTCCTACTTCTCTTTTTAAGCCTTTTCCTTGTCATGTTTCTCTTTCTTTGCTTTTTCTTTGTCATGTTTCTCCTTCTCTGTGTCCGGAGTGACATCCTCAACATCTAATGCATCCACATCGATGGGATCATTTTGCTCTGTCACTCTTTCCCCGTCACTGTCAAATGCCTCATCCAGTTTGCCTGATGATAGGCTCGGTTCTTGTTCAGCCTTCATATTTGCTTTAGATACTTGGTGTAGCCTGATAGCAACTTTAGCATGTAGATGATTATCCTTCTCCACTTCAGAGGCTTTACCTTCCAGTAGCCTGAGTCTTCTTCTTCTCACGAAGAAGAGGCCTTTGTTTGTATCTGTTATCTCAAATAATTCAGAATTAGAGGCATTGGGAAAGTATTGTGCAAATACTTTCTCCCTTATTTCATGTACCTTTTTAATGGCAATGTGCCATTTATTATCTAAATAATTATACAAAGAATCTATTGTAACCGATCTAATTTCTGACGGCGACTGGTCATTAACACACAAATATTTGATAACTTCCTGCTCTACTTCTTCTTTCTCATTTTCAGTGAAATCATCAAAATATTGTTTTAAATCATCAAGCACCTTCCTCTTAATATTCTTAAGAGTGCTTTGACAATGTGTCATTGGCTTGTAAGAGGAAATATCTATATTTATCGGTGCAGAGGTTGCAGGAACATTACTAGTAGACTTGGCTTTCTTGCTTGTTTGCCTTGTCTTCTTCGGTTGGATTTCCGATTCAGTATCCTCTGACTCTGGTGAGCTGGTTTTGGTTTTCTGCTTCCTCTCAAAGACTTTAGCAGGAATAACTTTAGGTTTCTTCTTAGCAGGTGACCGCTTGGTCACTTTAGGACTGGTAGAGGTAACCGGTGCAGATACCGATGGCACTGCTTTATCCTTTTTCCATTTTGGTTCTTCAACTGGTGTTACCCTCTCTAAGTAGGTGTCGGTTCTCTTTTTCTTCGCATCTAATGGTGAGGCAAGTAGGGTAGAGGCATACCTGATCAAAATATCATACATCACTTCATACCCCATTGGTTCAACTACTTCCTTTCTCGGTTCCACCGCTTCCATTATGCATTCATCTACCTTTATTGTGAAGCAGATGTCATCTTCATATTTCTTCACAATATCACCAGATATCCTCATTCTCTAGCTCATTTTCCACTTGAATTCATCAAAATACTTGTCAAGAACCTCAGGATATCCGGTTCCCGCTGCTTGAAGACTTTCCCTAATTTGCTTGGAAACCAGTTGGTTAGCAGACCATTGAACATCACCTACTCCAGGGAAATAGCCTTGAAAGTAGAAGAATAGGCTGACCAAAAGTTGTCCAAACCTAAACCTTAGAGCATTATCCTGTTTGATGGACTTCAAATTCAATAGCAATTGCTTCTGCAAATAGGTACATAGGTCAAATGTGGTGTTCTCCTTAATCATTCTATAAGTGGCATTCACCACAGCAGTAGGGACATAATTCATTCTGCTGGTGTAGAATATCCAGTATCCAATCACCATGCAAGCATACTTCACCAGATCGTCTTTGATGGTGTTGACGGTCATCACCCATTGATCACTCACAAAACCAGTGAGTTTTGTTATTTCACTCTTGGTGACCTTCCTTAGAGTTGGTACCTCTCCAATGTTACAGAAACTGGTGATGGCATGAATTGCCTCTGGTGTGATGTCATGCATTCGCTCGAGGTACATCTTATCACCATGTACTCCACTAAGGATGATGCGAATGTGATCTTCTGTGAATTCTTCCATAAAATACACCGCATTATGTAGTTTCATCTTCTGTAGGATGCTATATTCAGGTTTGATTTTCTTGTCATCCCCACAGAATAGACCTAGTTGGGAATGAATCACTAGGGATCCTAGGTCTTCCAATTTACAATTAATATATCCTAAAATATCTTCCTCAACTATAACTCCGACGGGTATCTGGGATAGGGCATTGTATTTCATCTTCTTTTGAAGAAACTCGGCTGAATCCACAAGTACACTAGAACTGGAGTGCGATGCAGAAGCCATGATTAAATGATAAGCAAGAATTTCGAGAAATACCTTCACAATTCAAAATTTAGGGTTTGCCAATGTCACTCACAACACACCACTTTGATTGCTAGAATACTGCTTAGTGTTCTTCACCGATAGATTAAAAGAGATCGTTGGATTCCTCTGCAAGATTTTTGAATTCACTTTGAATCGCTAGACGAATTGCTCTTTATCGTTCTGCACTTTGAAAATTCTTCACTCGAAAACAGATAAGTAAAAATGATGACCAAATCCTTTTAAATAGATTTTTCACCTACCATAATAAATGCATCACCGTTAGGGCACAAACCGTAATTTTGCCTTTTACCACTTCAAGTCTTCTGCCAATTGACAAGTAGCATATACCGGTTAAGGTATTTAGCGATATAAATCGGGGGTTTGAAATATTTCACCGATAGCTCCCCTTAAGCTTTTCTGAAGCTTAGTTTGTCGGTTCAGAGACTTCCACACGAGGTGCAGAAACCGGTTCATCTTGTGAAACTTCTTCAGGTTTATTTTTCCAAGTTTTATTCATTCCCACTTGAACGATTTCAACATCAATCTTCCCTTCAGGAGTGATCGGTATATCATCTGATAGGTTCTTTCTCATTCTGCAGGTTCTGGCAGTGTGTCCCGGTTTGTTACAATGATAGCATACCATTCCAGGTGTTCTCCATGGTCCATTATTCATACTACCATTCTTCCTTCTGCATGTTGCAGTAGTGTGACCGCTACCATGACAGATCAAACAGGTTGCTCTCCAACCAGTTTCCGCTTGATAGCCACCTAACCTATGGTTATAGGTATTATATCGGCTAGGATTCCGGTTCACAGAAGGTTCCGGGATAACTCCTTGAGTCCTTGGAGGGTATCTCCCATTGTTGTGCAAAACAGACCTACATTCAAATTCTCTATGCCTAAACTTGTTGCATGCATAACAGTTTCCATTGAATCTATTGGATCTAGGCTTATTGTTTAGAAAATAAGGAAAATTGTTGTAGGCCTTCCTTCTACACACATTAGCAATATATCCTTCTTTGAGACAATTAAAGCAAACAGGTTTAAATTTTTGCTTACCTTTATCCTTGGATGTCGGTTTCTTCTTTGATGCTTCAGCTTTTGTTCTAGAGGTCTCACCTTCCTCATACCCAGAGAAACCAAGTCCAGTGGTATTCTTTACCGGTTTTGTCGATTCTAGCTTTTGCTCTAGCTTAGTAGTACTCTAATTGAATTTGGCAAGTATCTCCTTTGACGAAGTAAGTTCCTTGGAAATAGCAGCATTGGATTCCATCAAGATGGTATTCTGAGAAATAGCCATGTTTAGTTCACCTTGCATTTCTTCTTTTTCCACTTTACTCTCTTGGAGATGAGTGGTAAGGGTACTGATTTCTTGCTTCAGCTTGGAGATCTCATGATCTTTGTCTTTTACCAGATCTTCATCTTTCCTTCTATTCTCAAGCTCTTGACACATTATGATAGTCAGTCCTTCCAACTCCTTTCTCAGGTTGGCTTTAGATTCATTTAGTTTTTCAACTTCTTCAACTAGGGCATCCATATCAGCTTCATCAGAAGAGCTATTTCCAGTAAGTTCCATCAATTTCTCGGCATGCTCTCTTCTCTTGGACAAAGAGGCTTTATACTTGACTTTGAGTTCATCATAGGCTCTCTCAGTCTGAGTGAGATGATGAGTAAATTCCCTCACAGTGTATTCCCCCATATCTCCTTCCAAGTGGTTAGACTTATAGAAAGGGATGCTCTGATACCAATTGATGAATACTAAGAGGGGGGGTGAATTAGTATACCAAAAAATACTGAACTCAAACTCTTAAATAGTTTAGCAGATAACCGGTATAACAGATTCACTAATAAATCGGTTAAGATAAATGCAAACCAAATAGTAAATAAAGCATTCACCCACAAAAGCACAATCACCATAACACAAGATATTTGATGTGGAAACCCAAATGGGAAAAACCACAGTGAGAAGAAACTCACAAGTAACTATCTGTAAAATAGAAACTAGATCGGTTAAGGTTGGACTGGTTAAGGTCATACAATGTTCTTCACCAAAACAGATCCTGTTAGGAATCTAGATCTCTATTAGGAGATAAGTCCTGTTAAAGACTACCTTGTTAAAGGATTTCAGATCCAGAGTTGTGAACCACCTTGTTAGAGGATTTTACAAAGGCTTTGCTGGGCCTGCCTGGTTAAGGGTTTCAGACTTGTCGAAGATGTGAGTAATCAACAAGTGAGTGATCTAGCTAATAGCACAGCCTGCTTAATTAGATCCTTTATAGCTCATTGTTAATGCATTTTAGCATTACTTCAGTCTTCAATATCTCCACACTCTAACTCTTCACACAAACTTAATCTTCTTTACAATGATCGCACATAACCTTCTCACACATCATACATCTCTCATACATGCAAACCCTAGACATGATGTCCTTATAAAGGAATATGATTTCATGTTGGTCCAATAGGATTAAACTACAAGTTCCCAGGTTCAGTGCATCTAGACACATTTGGTAACACAACACAAAATCACTGCCAAAGTGTCAGTGGATGATAACTCATCACAGAAACAATGGTTGGTAACTCATCACAGAGTAATACCGGTTCATACAATATACTGATTACCGGTTGTTAGAAATGAAGAATGGAAAATGTTGACTACCGCTTTGCTCCTTGGTACCACTTGAGATCTTTGAACCGCTTGAGGTCTTCATACCGCTTGGGTCTTCATCCCACTTGGGTCTTCATACCGCTTGGGTCTTCAGTCAATTTGTGACCGGTAAACATCTTCTGCAAAACACCAATAGTCTAAAGACTATAATACATAATACCGGTTGGAACAGTTACCAGTTGTGTCATAACTTATACATCAAGAAAGTCTATGTCCATCAATGACAATCAAAACATCATCAAAATGCCAACAAGAAGATCGACTGGAAATCCACCACAAGGGAATAATCTTTTTTCGGGTTCCAGCAACAAGTAACACCCCCAGAATTACCCTGAGCTCCCACACACTACCAATGACCATGAGGCCAAATCCTAGGAGCTTTATTCAATAATCCATCCACTATCAGCTTAGTTTCTTGAATAAAAACAATATCAAGCAATGTAATGTCCCCTTCTAGCCAATGATCATTCTTGGTGGAGAATAGCCTATTCAGGAGGCTCGTAGGCTATTTTTGGCAGAATTAGGGTTTCCATCTTCCATGAGGATTTTGAGTGGGAAGCAATTGGAATCTGAAATTTCTAATTGTGGAGTTTTTCTAGGTTTTCAAAGAGCTTCGCAATGATGATACATGCATTGTATTCAGTTGAGGTTCGCATACTTACTATTTTTAGTAAGTTAGGGTTTGGTTGATTGGATGGTACAGTTTTATCGAGCTTTCCAAGCTCTTTCTCTCAGTGCGAAGATCATGCTTTTCAGAGTAGTATTTCATGACTTACTATTTTTAGTAAGTAGCACTTTGAGCGTGGCTATTTTTGGCAGTTTTGGACAGGGTCCTGATCGAGTTCAATGGTTTTCATTGCTCAGCCTCATCCTTGATTTTGATAATTATCAGTATTGGAGTTATAAGTTATTTAATTAAATATTATTTCCTTATCTTTTTCTTTTTTTTAAGGTAAGTGCTATCTTTAATGGGGATTGCTCCCTCTGTTACTTTAAAATATAATATTACATAATATTCAAGCAAGAACATGCTTGATCGACCAACCAAACATAAACTACCTAATACGACAGTTACAAGTTACATATGATCAAAAGCACGCGCCATAGAAAGACCAACTACATATTTCCAAAAATAGCCTGATATATCACTGCTGCATATTCCCCCACATTAATGACAATGGTAGTTGATTGCCCAAAAAGCCACCAATCATCAGAATCAGCCAGTCTTCTGAAAGGGGCCATATTCCCATTTATCATAGTGCACCAGAAGACTTCTCATGCAGTTTCTCCAAATGTTTTCATCCTTTCACGCTCCTCCCTTTTCACAGCTCGTCGTGCCAACTCACGAATAGTGTCACTGTCAACAAAGCCACCGCGATCATCTTCCTCAGTGTCAACCCTCTCCTCAGAGTCAAAGGAAAGTTAGTTTTCTAGCTGGAAGTAAGTCTTCAGTATGCTCACCTTGGTACCCTCCTCCAGGCTGAGGATGGCATTGGCAATGTTATCTTCAATAAATGGCTTAATGAAACCATTGAAAATCTCAACCGCATGTTCACCAGAGTCAATAATATCAACCAGAGGCATAAGAACAGCCTCATCATAGATGAAGGCATCACACTAATGCCAGATCTCTCAAGCCCGTTGACTAGGGATAAACACTACCATGAGGTAATTTATAGACGAGCATAGGTAGGAGCATGAAATGGATCCCATTCATGATTTAACACCTAAAATAGGCATGATGCTAATTTAGATAGAAGCATTCCCAAAAAAATAGAGACCACGACAAGGAAATGATGATGTTCTGTTGAGAATATTTAATATTTTATTATTTTATTACTGATTAATTTTATTGAGAATTGTGAAAATGTCATTTTCCTAAGTCTGTTGGGCGAAATATCTATGTTATGAAGGGAGATGCCAAAGAGTGAATGTGGAGACATTATTTTATTTAACAAAGTTTATTTACATGCCAAAAAATTGTGGTCTTTTCCCTCTAGGCATGATTTTGACTTATGAGTGGGATGCCATACTTGGGTCCACCTTGGGGAAATGAAATGAAAATTGAAGAGGGTGAATTTGGCGGTGATTTGGATTTGAATTTCAGACTGAGAAATCTATAAATACAGGTGCTTGGCCTCTCATTTGATCATCCAGAGAATTTGCACTATTATGCTATTGGAATGACACCAGACTTCTTCAAGGGTGAAAACCACCTAGAGTATCCTTTGTAGTTTCAAGTGTGAGACATCACTTCTGGTTGTGGTTCATTTTTGTTGGATGGCTTGATTGTTTCCTATGGATTGTGTTTTGTGTGGAATTGGAGAGTTTTGTTTGCTACTATAATTTTTTGGTGTTGTTGGACATGGTGGGTGAAGCATTATTTTGTTCGTATCTCCATGCCTGTTGATCATCATATTCTGGGTATTGTCTCTATCCAATCGTACTCCCTGGGCAATATAACTCACCAATTTGCAAATGGGGACGTGGTGATTCTGATTTTTAGCTGCAAATCAAAATCTACAACAAGTTGTACCATTTAGGGAGGTACCTCGGGTTGTGTGCATAAATTTTGAAGCTTCCACGTTGCTGGTTTGAGGTTTGGGGATTGATCGCCTATGTTATTTCTTTCATTTGTTTAAGATTTGGTGTGATTAGTGTAGAATTGAGTGAGTTTTTGGTGTTGCTTGGTGTGGTTGGTTCTGCGTGTCATTGATTTTTCAGTTTAAGATCAACAAGTAGTGTTTATGCTATGTGATTTTGGATAGCTTGAGACATGCACTTAACTTCTTATCTATGCTCATAGCTCTATTTGTAAGGTTGTTTCAGTAGTATTGATCAATCATTCTTATTAATTCTTATTTGTAATTCCCCTTGTGCAAGTGGAAGAGGATGGCATAGCCACCTTCTTGTTTTTAATTCAGTTTGTAACTTTTGTCCTCCCACTGAATAAGTGGTTGAGTGATATTGTCCTGTTGTTGAAATATGCGGTGGAGTGATAGTTTCTATCTATTGTCCTCCCACTAAAATATGTGGTAGAGTGATTGTGTTGAAAATCCTTGTTGTTTTCCTTGGTTGGTTCACCACCAAGTAGTTTAGTTTCTATCATGTTGGATAAGCAGAAAGGGGTTGTCTTGCCGCCCGTGCATTGTAATTTCAATTCAGTTTATGGTGCTAACGATCCCTAGAACACCGTATGCTCTCACCCTCCCATAATGGGCTTTCAGTGAACAAAAGGTGGAAGGGTTTCCTTTTGGTTGTTTTGGCTTATTTCTCTAACTGGGAACAAAGAAGACAACAATATCAGATATCATTAGTACCAGTGAAAGAAACTTTTTCAGAGCTTCTGAGGAACAAAGATAAAGAAATTGATTCAATAGATTCAATGGGAGAAAGGTTGTTTGGTCAGAATGAGGCAGTAGTGGTTGTGGAGAAAATAGAGAATAAATTTAACACTATGATGGACATGATGTCCCAAATGATAGTCACTTTTAGACAAAGTGTTGGAGGAGGGCATATCCAAGATCAGAATAATAATATGAGTGGAAATAATGCCAACACTTCCAACAATTCCGGTGGTAATGGAAATGGCAACAACAATGGTAGCAACAATAGTGGAATGCATGTTGGATTGGTGACAAGCCCATTGCAATAAGTTTTCCTTCCAAGGGAAACATCGCCTCCTAAAGTTGAAATCTTTGAGGCTGAGGAGATTTAGGCTAGTTTTGTGGAGTATGCAACATTTCCCCAAGAGATTCAAAATGTCTTGTCTCTTGACCAATACATGAATCGGAAGAATAGAAGGGAAGGAAGGTATGAAAATCAATACTCCTCTCCAAAAGACTATCAATAAGCTCTTGGGAAGGTTACTCTAGCACATTTTGATAGAAGCTATAAGAGCACAACTAGAGCATGGGTGCAAAAGTTGGACAATTACTTGTCCTTGAGGCCTATGCCCGAAGAAGAGGCCATCAAGTTCACCACCTTGCACTTAGATGGAGCTACTCATGACTGTTGGTACCATGGGTTGGTCACCCTTGGCCATAACTTGATCATTACCTATGTGGAATTCACCAACAAGTTGATTGAAAGATTTGATACCAAGGATATGGAGGTGAAGTTTAGAGAGCTTTCACAACTAAAACAACAGGGCTCTTTGGATACTTTCATAATTGAGTTCAAAAGTCTTTCAGTTATGGTTAGTAGTATCTCTGAGAAGAGGTTAGTGGTCCTATTTACTGAGGGACTTGAAGAACCATTGAAAGGTTGGGTAAAAGCCTTTGACCCGCCCACCTTGGTTGAAGCAATCAAGAAGGCTAGGAGCATGGAGTTGGCTACCCCTAAGTCCAAATTTCAGTCAAAGCCTTTCTCATTCCATAAAGACAAGAAGAAATTTTCTAATCAATCTAAGAAGTCCCCTTCTCATATGGATGATGTGCTCTGTCAAGAGCTCTGGAGAAAGAATCTATGCTATTCCTGCAAAGAACCTTGGGTTTCAGGTCATAGATTCCATGGGAAGAGTAATGTTCATCAAATGAAAGCATATTCAGCTGATGGATAAGATTCTGAAAATTCAAAACAACAACTTGATTTAGAGGGAAGTGAGTATGAAGAGGCTCTGGAAGGGCCTGAAAGTGACCATGAAGATAGGGGTATAGTTGCCCAGCTCTCGAGCTTCCAAAATAATGAACCATTCAGAGTTCGAGGAGGATTGGGAGAGCATCGACTTGTTGCTCTAATTAATACTGGAGCAACTCACAATTTCATATATGCTAGAATTGTCGCAAAGAGAGGTCTTATCACTGATAATGTTGAAGACTTCAAGGTCATGGTGGCTGATGGATCAACCATTTGTTGCAAACAGATGGTTTCAAACATGTCAATGAAGCTTGGTAACTATGAAGTCAAGGATGACTTCTATGCTGTCAATATTGGAGGGATTGATGATGTGGTCCTTGGCATTCAGTGGCTGTGATCTCTTGGTGAGATTACCCTTAACTTGCACACCATGGAGTTAAAGTTCATGTCTGAAGGAAAGAAGGTAGTTTTGAGAGGCATGTATAATGGAGGCCCACAGATTGTATCCTTGAAGAGGATGGAGAGGCTGATCTTCCATAACCAAGTGGAGTGGGAAACAAAGTGTTTGATAATGCCATCTAGTCCACTTGAAGAAAAAGGAGGCTACCCTGCAGACATACAGTCTTTAATCTCAACAAAGAGTAAGATTTTTGGGAATCCCCCTCTTGGTAAATCTCATGAGTGCATGATCAAGCCAGCTAACTCACTCAAAGAGAAGAGAATTCATCCTAAGTACATTCAAGCTTTGATTACAAAGAGGAGTAAGGTGTTTGAGAATCCTCCTCCTGGTAGACCTCCTGAGCGAGGTATTGAACACATTATTGAGTTAGAAGAAGGATCTAAGCCTGTCATGACTACTCCTTATCAATACCCCAAGAATCATAAGGATGAAATTGAGAAAGCCATTCAAGAGCTTCTTGACATGGGTTACATTCAGTCGAGCAAGAGCCCTTTTGCTTCAGTTGTAGTTCTGGTACAAAGAAGAAGGATGAGACCATGCGCATGTGCATGGATTATGAAGCAATCACCAGTTAGGAGGGACCTCAAAGAGATCAATCTAGACTGATCAGAAAGAGTAAACACAACAGAGACACAAGGACATGATGGAGGCAATGCAAAAGATATTGAACTATAACATGAAAACTAATTACAACCAACCGGTAACAACCGGGTTACATAAATCAGCTCACAGGCTTGCTAAACATGCTCAAAATACAGAACAGGTCACAACCAGGACCTCAAATCTTAAGATCTATCTTCTATGCTTAGTATAACTTCTTTATTAAATTCTAAACCTCTATTACAATGATTTATATGATCCAAGGGAATTTAGTTAGCCCAAAAAGGGATAAAAACCCAAAGAACAAGACCTAACGTGCAAAATCAACAAGGTCGGCCTCCGCCAAAGAAATTCCTCCAAAAAATCCAAAGGATGAAGAGTAGATCATGGGAAAAGGTTGGCCACACACCAAGGAACATTGGAATCAATGCTCAGGGCTCCGCCAGCTACGGAAGCGGATCCGATAGATCACCAATGTAAATAGGTCCAGGCAACCGGTAATAGAAAACTGTATCGGAAACTGGTAACATAAAACTGTCTCGAAAACTGATAGCGATAACTTGCAAAAAAACTATCCAAATGCTCCATAGTTTGGGAATAAGGAAGATGATCAAGTCTTCAAGACAAAATCCAACTCCACAGGTTCCGGTGAGCCAAATCCGGGACACACAGAAAGAAATGTTGAAACTACAAACAAAAAGTAAAACAAAAAGGAAATATTTTTGGTTGATGCAAGATTGATATGAACTGGGGATGCTCCTACATCAGATTTCTTTGGTGGAGGCCGACCTTGTTGGTTTTGCATGTTAGGTCTTGTTCTTCAGGTTTTGATCCCTTTTTGGGCCGACCGAATTCCCTTGGATCATATAAATCATTGTAATAGAGCATTAGAATGTAATCAAGAAGTTAGACTGAGCATAGAAGATAGATCTTAAGATTTGAGGTCCCGGTTGTGACCTTTTCTGTATTTTGAGCATGTTTAGCAGGCCTGTGAGCCAGTTTTTGTAACCCGGTTGTTACCGGTTGGTTGTAATTAGTTTTCATGTTATAATTCAATCTGTTCTACATTGCCTCCATCATGTCCTTGTGTTTACTCTTGTTGACCGATCCAGATTGATCTCTTTGAGGTCCCTCATAACCGGTGACTTCTTCGAGTGGTATCAGATTGATTTTTCATTCCGGAGATTGTGTTGTCCTAAGAATTTTGTTGTAGGGTGGCATACTGAAGATACAATCTACAACTACAGAGGACTGGCATAAAAGATGGCACGAAGAGGAACTAGGAATGGTGGAGCGCATGGGAATGCAGACCCTGCTATGATGGAAATGTTGTGAGGAATAGAGACCCGGTTGGAAGCCATGGAGATAGCCCAAAGAAGAGGCTGACACATTGAAGATGTAAGTGAAGATGAAGGAGAAGAAACCCTGACAGAACAAGTAAACCCACTAACGGTTGATCCAAATGAGGAAAGTTTTTTTTGAGGGTTTTGAGTAGGGCGAATACTAAACCTCATTTTACCCCACTAGAATATGATGGAAATTTGGATTTAGACGAATTGATGGATTGGATCTCAGAGATGGAGAAATATTTTGATTTTGAAAACAGTGTAGAAGAAAGGAAGGTGAAATATACCTGTACTCGGTTGAAAGGTCATGCATCTCTTTGGTGGGAGCATTTGCAGATTGATAGACAAAGAAGAGGTAAAGAGAAGAGCAACAATAGTGGAAGAAAACCTCACCAAATCAAATAATAAATTAGAAGATGGAGAACTGTTGATGATGAGGAGAGCTTTGTGTTATACCGGGAGAGATGAAGAGCCCTTGCAGAGAAATAATTTGTTCAAGACCAGATGTAAGGTATCCGGTAAGTGTTGTAAAGTTGTTATTGATAGTGGTAGTTCAGATAATCTTGTTTCAGAAGAGACAGTGAATAAGTTGAATTTGGAAAGATTGAAACACCCTAAGCCTTATCAGATAGCATGGATTCAAGATGAACATAAGTTATTAGTGAGTGAGCAATGTTTGGTGAAATTGAAAATTGGGAATTATCATGATGAAGTCTTGTGTGATATTATGCCTATGGATTTTTGCCATCTTTTGTTGTGTAGACCTTGGTAGTTTGATAGATAGGAAATACACGATGGGAGGAAGAATACATACACTATTGTGGCCAATGGGATGAAGCAAACCTTGTTGCCCTTGAAGGAACCTTTGAAGAGTGAAGTTTGTACGAATGCTAGAATCTGTTTAGTGGATGGAAGGAAATTCCTGGATGGATTGAGACATGAGAATGTGTATTTTGCCTTACTTCCTAAGAAGACTGAGAATCCAGAGCATGAAGAGGAACAACCAGAATAGATAAAAGATTTGCTGATAGAATATGAAGACATCGTTTCAGATAATGTGCCTAATGGATTGCCACCTATGAGAAGTATCAGTCATTGCATGGACCTAGTTCCCGGAGCTAGTTTGCCTAACAAAGTTGCACACAGATGACACCGACAGAGTGAAGAACTAAATAGACAAGTGTAGGAGTTGTTGAAGAAAGGTTTGATCAGAGAAAGTTTGAGCCCTTGTGCAATACCAACAATATTAGCACCTAAGAAGAATGGAGAGTGGAGAATGTGTACCGATTCTAGAGTAATAAACAAGATCACAGTGAAATATCGGTTTCCTTTGCCTAGGATGGATGATATAATGGACTCTTTGAGCGAAGCCAAATACTTTACAAAGATAGTCTTGAAGAGTGGATATCATCAGATCAAGATCAGAGAAGGAGATGAGTGGAAGACAACATTCAAGACAAATGACGGACTATATGAATGGTTGGTGATGCCTTTTGGGTTAACTAATGCACCGAGTACTTTCATGATGCTGATGAATGAGGTATTGAATAAATTCTTGGGTAAGTTTGTTATTGTATATTTGGATGACATTTTGATTTTAGTAAGACAAAAGAGGAGCATTTGTTGCATTTGAGACAAGTTTTGCAGAGATTGAGAGAAGAAAAGTTGTTGATAAATCTTAAGAAGTGTACTTTCATGAAAGATTAGTTAGTCTATTTAGGATTTGTGATATTTGAGGATGGTTTGAAGATGGACCCTAAGAAAGTAAAAGCAATTGTTGAATGGCCTATACTAGAAAGAATTAGAGAGGTAAGATCATTTCATGGATTGACTAGTTTCTACCGGAAGTTCATCATAAATTTCAATTCAGTTTGTAACCCTATGACTGAGACCATGAGGGGAGATCAGAAGGAATTCAAGTGGACCATCGAAGTAAACAAAAGTTTTGAACTGTTGAAAAGGAAAGTGACTGAGCAGCCTGTGTTATCTTTACCATATTTCAATAAAGTATTTCAAGTGGATTGTGATGCAAGTGGAACAACAATAGGAGCAGTCTTGAGTCAGGAAGGGAGAGTAGTAGCTTATTTCAGTGAGAATTTGAATGATGCCCAGAGGAGATATTCAGTGTATGATCAAGAGTTTTATGCCATAGTTCAAGCCTCGAAGAAGTGGAGACATTACCTGTTGCCTAAGGAGTTTGTGTTGTACACGAATCCTCAAGCTTTGCAGTATTTGAACCATCAGAGTAAGTTGAATCAGAGACATATGAGATGGGTAGAATTTTTGCAGAGTTACACCTTTGTGTTGAAGCATAAAAGTGAGAAGTCTAACAAAGTTACTAATGCATTAAGTAGGAGAATAAATTTGCTGACAGAGATGAGAGTGATGGTATTAGGATTTGAGGAATTGAAGACCTTGTATGATGATGACCCAGATTTTGCAGAACCTTGGAGACCATGTAGAGAACCGGTTACAGTAGATACGACCAAGTCGTTGGATTACTTCATTTAGGATGAGATGTTATTCAGAGGAGTTCAGTTGTGCATACCTAAGAGTTCTACGAGGGAGAATATGATAAAGGAGAAACAAAATGGAGGATTAGCTGGACATTTTGGTATTGACAAAACAGTAGCATTGGTGAGTGAGGATTACTTTTGGCCCCTGATTCATAAGGATGATAGGAAATATGTGCAAACTTGTAGAGTTTGTCAAGTTGAAAAGGGTAGTAGTTTGAATGTGGGATTGTATAAACCTTTGACAGTACCAGTAAGACCTTGGGAGGATATAAGCATGGATTTCATACTTGGATTGCCTAAAACACCGAGAGGGAATGATTCTATATTTGTGGTAGTGGATAGATTCTTGAAGATGACTCATTTCATACCTTGTAAGAAGACATCAGATGCATTACATGTAGCAGACCTATTTTTGAAGGAAGCAGTGAGATTGCATGGGTTACCTAAGAGCATAGTTTCAGACATAAACACTAAGTTTGTTGGCTATTTTTTGAGAACACTTTGGAAGAAGATGAAGACAAATTGGAAGTTCAGTTCTACTTTTCATCCACAAACTGATGGACAGACAAAAGTAGTTAACCGAAGCTTGGGAAATTTGTTGAGATGTTTAGTTGGAGATAAAACCGGAAGTTGGGTTTTGATTCTTGCACAAGTAGAGTTTGCCTACAATAATTTAGTAAACAAGAGTACGAGAAGAACACCTTTTGAGATTGTTAGCGGAGTGCATCCTAGAGGTATATCAAGATCAAGAGATATTAGCAGTGAAGACCAGAGAATTTCAGAAGCAGAAGAATTTGTAGATCACATGAAGGACTTACATATTCAAGTTAAGCAACATTTGGAGGTCATGAACAACAAGTATAAGGAGAAGGTAGATAAGAAGAGGAAACATGAGAAATTTGAAGTTGGAAATGAAGTGATGGTGTATCTGAGAAAAGAAAGATTCCCGATTGAAAATTATAACAAATTGTAGATGAGAAAGTTTGGACCTTGCAGGATTTTGAGATTGTTCGGTTTTGGGAATGCATATGAAGTGCAGTTATCAGATAGCTTGAGTATTTCACCTATGTTTAACATTGCAGATGTTCATGAGTATCATGAACCAAAATTCAGTGAGGACAATATTATAAACTTGGAGAAACAGCTGCCCCGGAAGGAACCAGATCAGATTGAAGACATTTTGGACAGTAGGATTGGGCGTAGTACCCGAAGCAGTCAGTATAAGGAGTATCTTGTGAAGTGGAAGGGCAAACCAGTTGAAGATTCATCTTGGATTTCTCTGGCAGAGGTAGACTGCCTTGGTTTTCGTCTAACCTTGACAAAGTGAGAGACTCACTTTTTCAACTACCCCGGATGTGTGATGTGGGAGCATCCCTGCTTCATAGCAATCTTGCATTAGCGAAAAATATTTCCTTTTTGTATTGCTTTCTGTTTGCAGTTTCCACATTTCTTTCTGTGTCCCGGATTTGGCTCATCAGAACTTGTGGAGTTGAATTTTGTCTTGAAGACTTGATCATCTTCCTTATTCCCAAACCGTGGAGCATTTGGATCATTTTTCGGCAAGTTATCGTTACCAATTTTCGAGATAGTTTTCTGTTACCGGTTGCTTGGACCTATTTGCATTGGTGATCTACTAGATCCCCTTTCGTAGCTTGCAGAGCTCTAAGCGTTGATTTCGATATTCCTTGGTGTGTGGTCGACCTTTTCCCATGATCTACTCTTCATCCTTTGGATTTTCCAGAGGAATTTCTTTGTGGAGGCTGACCTTGTTGGTTTTGCACGTTAGGTCTTGTTCTTCGGGTTGTGATCCCTTTTTGGGCCGACCAGATTCCCTTGGATCATATAAATCATTGTAATAGAGCATTAGAATGTAATCGAGAAGTTAGATTGAGCATAGAAGATAGATCTTAAGATTTGAGGTCCCGGTTGTGACTTGTTCTATATTTTGAGCATGTTTAGCAGGCTTGTGAGCCAGTTTTCGTAACCCAGTTGTTACCGGTTGGTTGTAATCAGTTTTCATGTTATAATTCAATCTGTTCTGCATTGCCTCCATCATGTCCTTATGTTTCTATTATGTTTACTCTTGCTGACTGGTTTTGATTGATCTCTTTGAGGTCCCTCCTAACCGGTGACTGCTTTAGATTATCAGGCTCTCAATCTGAAAACCATAAAAAATGAGTATCCTATTCCTAGGATTTATGAGCTACATGGTGTTGTCTACTTTTCCAAGATTGGTCTCAGGTCCAGTTAGACATTGAAAAGACAACCTTCAGATGCCACTTTGGGCATTTTGTGTTTTTGGTCATGCCCTTTGGATTGACTAATGCACCTGCTACCTTCCAGTCGCGCATGAATAAGATTTTCCAGAAGCTGTTGTGGAAGTTCGTGCTTATCTTCTTTGATGACATCCTTATTTTCAATAAGTCATGGAAGGAGCACTTGGAGCACTTAGATGAAATACTCAGTATTCTAGAGTCTGAATCATTGTTTGCAAAAGAATATAAGTGTGAGTTTGGAATGAAGGAGTTGCTTTACTTGGGGCATGTTATCAATGCAAAAGGAGTGAAGGTTGATCCAGAAAAGATCAAAGCCATAGTTGATTGGCCTCCACCTGAGAACTTGACTCGCCTGAAGGGGTTTTTGGGTCTATGTGGATTCTATCGAAGGTTTGTGAAGGGTTACTCTCAAATGGCTGCCCCCCTCATGAATCTCACAAAGAAGGGAGCTTTTGTGTGGATAGAAAAGGCACAAGGGGTTTTTGACAAGTTTAAAGAACTTATGAGCACATGCCCTGTTTTGGCCCTACTTGATTTCTCCAAGCCTTTCAAGCTTCAGTGTAATGCATTAGGAGAAGGTGTTGGAGTTATGTTGATGCAAGACAAACACCCGATTGTGTTTGAAAGAAGAAAGTTGAGAGGAGCTGAGAGGTCGTACTCTATCTATGACAAGGAGATACTTGCAATTATGCATGCCTTGATCAAGTTCAGGCAATACTTGGTAGGAAGCAAGTTTGTAGTGAAGACAAACCACAATAGCCTCAAGCATTTCTTGCATCAGAAGGACTTGAATGAGAGGCAACAAAAATGAGTGAGTCAGATTCAAGATTACAACTTTGACATTGAGTATATCAAAGGCAAAAACAATGTAGTGGCATATGCTCTCTCACGGAGACCCCATTTGAGCTCTTTGTGTGAGCTCACTACTGATTGGAATGATTAATTGCTTGCTAATTATGCTAAAAATCAGTTTGCAACCAGCATTATTGAGGGTACTTTTCAAGATGAAAGGTACAAGGTGGTTGACGGTTAGATACTCTACAAGGGTAGGATATTTTTGTTACCTTAATCTCAGATCAAAAAGAAGATTCAATAGACTTTCCATGACATTCCCCTTGTTGGTCATCAAGGTTATTTCAAGACCTACAAGCAAATTCGTGAGAGGTTCACATGGAAAGGGCTAAAAAAGGAAGTATTGAACTACATCAAAGACTGTCACACCTGTTAGATGAACAAAAATGAGCACACTCTACTTGCTGGTTTGTTGCAACCTCTGCCTATTCCCAACCAAAAATGGGAAAGTATTTCGATGGATTTAATCATGGGGTTACCAAAGGCTCATGGCAAGGATTGTATTTACATGGTGGTGGATAGATTAACCAAGTTTGCTCACTTCTTCGCCATCACTAGTTCTCTTACAACAACTCAAGTGGCTGATGTGTTTTTTTGTGAGCTGTTTAGATTGCATGGGCTGCCCAAGAATATTGTAAGTGATAGTGATAGCAAGTTACTAAACACTTTCTGGCAGGAGATTTTTAGATTATGTGACACAGTGCTTACCCCAAGCACAAGCTACAACCCCCAGATTGATGGACAAATGAAGATTGTAAACAAATGGTTGGAAGGCTATCTCAGAAATTATGTTTCAGAACAACAGAAAACATGGGTGAGATGGTTACATTTAGGAGAATATTGCTATAATTCCTCTTATCACATGTCCAATAGGATGTCTCCTTTCATGGCGATGTATGGTTATGAGGCCCCTAGCTTTTCTGATTTGATGTTTGGAGATAACAAAGCCCCTAGAGCTAGGGATATGGTGCAGCAGTGTTAGGAAATTTTGAGAGCTCTAAAGAATAACCTCCAGATTGCGCAGAATCAACAAAATTTGTACGTTGATCAACAACATGTAGAGTGATCATTTGAGGTTGGAGACATGGTCTTCCCCAGACTTCAACCTTTCAGACAATCTTCTCTTAAGAAGAGTGGTGCAGAAAAGCTTAAGCCACGTTTCTATGGTCCATTCCGAGTCAGTAGGAAGGTTGTTGCAGTGGCTTACGAGTTGGAGCTACCAGAGAGTAGCAGAGTTCATAATGTCTTCCACGTGTCACACCTCGAGAAGGCACTAGGACACAATGTAGTGGTCTCTTCAGACTTACCCCCTTTGGATGAGTAAGGGCAATTGGTGTTGATTCCAGAAGAGATTATTGATTTCAGAGAGCGCTCCTTGAGGAGAAGGACCATTAGGGAGTACTTGGTGAAGTGGAAGAACCTACCCGCAGAGGATGCTACTTAGGAGAGTGAAGAGATTTTACAACATCCAGGCTTACGATTGCTTGAGGGCAAGCAATCTTGGGGAGGGTGGATTGTAATGTCCCCTTCCAGCCAGTGATCATTCTTGGGGGAGAATAGCCTATTTAGGAGGCTCGTATGCGATTTTTGGAAGAATTTGGGTTTCCATCTTCTGGGAGGATTTTGAGTGGGAAGCAGTTGGAGTCTAGAATTTCCAATTGTGGAGTTTTTATGGGTTTTCAAAGAGCTTCACAGTGATGATACATGCATCGCATTCAGTTGAGGTTCACATACTTACTATTTTTAGTAAGTTAGGGTTTGGCTGATTGGATGGTACAGTTTTACTGAGCTTTCCAAGCTCTTTCTCTGGGTGCGAAGATCATGTTTTTCAGAGCAATATTTCATGATTTACTATTTTTAGTAAGTAGTAGTTTGAACATTGCTATTTTTGGTAGTTTTGGACAAGGTCCTGATCCAGTTCAGTTCAGTGGTTTTCATTGCTCAACTTCATCCTTGATTTTGATAATAATCAGTATTGGAGTTATAAGTTATTTAATTAAATATTATTTCCTTATCCTAAGGTTTAATATTTAATTATTTTATTACTGATTAATTTTATTGAGAATTGTGCATAATGTCGTTTTCCTAAGTTTGTTGGGCGAAATATTTATGTTATGAAGGGGGACGCCAAAGAGTGAATGTGGAGACATTATTTTATCTAACAAAGTGCATTTACATGCCAAAAATTTGTGGTCTTTCCCCTTTAGGCGTGATTTTGACTTATGAATGAGACGCCATACTTGGGTCCACCTTGGGGAAATGAAATGTAAATTGAAGGGGGTGAATTTGGTGGTAATTTGGATTTGAATTTCAGACTGAGAAATCTATAAATACAGGTGCTTGGCCTCTCATTTGATCATCTAGAGAATTTACATTGTTATGCTGTCGAAATGACTCCAGACTTCTTCGAGGGTGAAAACCTCCTAGAGTATCCTTTGCAGTTTTGAGTGTGAGACATCACTCCTAGATGTGGTTCGATTTTGTTGGATGGCTTGGTTAATTCCTGTGGATTGTGTTTTGTGTGGATTTGGAGAGTTTTGTTTGCTGCTATAATTTTTTGGTGTTGCTGGACATGGTGGCTTAAGCATTATTTCATTCATATCTCCCTACCCGTTGATCATCACATTCTGGGTATTGGCTCTATCCAACCATACTCCCTGGGCAATATAAGTCACCAATTTGCAGATGGGGACGTGGTGATTCTGATTTTTAGCTGCAAATTGAAATCTACAATAGGTTGTACCATTTGGCGAGGTACCTCAGGTTGCGTGCATAACTCTTGAAGCTTCCACATTGTTGGTTTGAGGTTTTGGGATTGATCACCTATGCTATTTCTTTCATTTGTTTTAGATTTGGTGTGATTTAGTGTAGAATTGAGTGAGTCATGAGTTTTTTGGTGTTGCCTGGTGTGGTTGGTTCTGCGTGTCATTGATTTTCAGTTTCAGAACAACAAGTAGTGTTTATGCTGTGTGATTTTGGATAGCTTGAGATCTACACTTAACTTCTTATCTATGCTCATAGCTCTATTTGTAAGATTGTTTCATTAGTACTGATCAACCATTCTTATTGCTTCTTATTTGTAATTCCCACTATTCAAGTGGAAGAGGATGGCATAGCCGCCTTCTTGTTTGTAATTTAGTTTGTAAATTTTGTCCTCCCACTGAATAAGTGGTTGAGTGATATTGTCCTCTCACTGAAATATGTGGTGGAGTGATAGTTTCTATGTATTGTCCTCCCGCTGAAGTATGCGGTAGAGTGATTGTGTTGAAAATCCTTGTTGTTTTCCTTGGTTGGTTCATCGCCAAGTAGTTTAATTTCTATCATGTTGGATAAGCATAAGGGGTTGTCTTGCCACCCGTGCATTGTAATTTCAGTTCAGTTTATGGTGCTAACGATCCCCATAACACCGTATGCTCTCACCCTCCCAGATTGGGCTTTCAATGAACAAAAGGTGGAAGGGTTCCCTTTCGGTTGTTTTGGCTTGTTTCTCTAACCTTAACGAGTTATTGTGTTTGCTTTGTAATCTTATTGAGAAAAAAATATTTGGGATTATTTCAGGCGAATGAGATTCAATCAACTCACGAATAGCCTTTTGTCTAGGGATGCTATTGATATCCCACACATTCCAAGAGAGGACATTCATTTATGAGGTTGGGAGAAATGAGAATCAATGGTCTTCACTGTTCCAGATTCCACCAAAGTCTCACCAATGAGCTTAACCTTCACTTGATCTATCTTACGACCCACCTTCGAAGATTTCTCCAAAGGGCCTTTCTCGAGGGGCTTTTGATGTAAACCCAAAGACTAAGTAGCCCCACTATTTTTGCCAGGAGCCAAACTCTCTTTTATTGGAAGGGGGACTGAACCCACAATAGCACAAGCATCCAGTTGAAGAAGATTTTGGCTTGGATTAGATACATCAGGACGTGGAGAAGACAATTGAATATCCATTGGCCTATCCCAATCCTCCATATTGAAGTTCAAATTGTCATTCCCTCTGTCATCTAACAAAGTCATACCCACCGACATGGCACCAAAAGAAAGATCGGCTCCAGAACACCCTCTTCCTGAATCAGATCATCAAGAGCCTCAAATCTATTAAAGGTATCATCATTTTATTTATCCTTAATGGTTCTCTTCTGGCCTCTTCCCTTATTGCTAGGCTTAACTGGAATAAAGCCTTCCTTATCAGCAATCCCTTCAGTCAAAGGTGCCTTCCCCTTATCCATCCTAGAGGTAGAGCTAGAAGGGCCATTAGTATTTGATTTTGTCGGCTTATATCTATGACATCTTCTTTGCAAATGTCCATACTCATGACAAATTCTACATCTGAATGGTATTGTCTCATAGTCAAGTTGTTGAATCCAAGAAGAGGAGACAAGAGATATCTCCACAGAGTCTGGTAATGGTTTATTTAAATCAACTTCAACACAAATTCGAGCATAAGAAATTACCTTTCTATCTTGAGTCTGTGAAGCAGATCCAATAGGTTTTCCAAGGAGAAGAGTAGTAGAATGAAGGATGTCGCCCCTCCAAAACTCAAGTGGAAGCCTTATGATGGGGAGGTAAACTCAAAGAGAGTTAATTCCTTCTCTAAGGGAAGTCAAGTGTTGTCCTAGTGGGCTCCCTTCATTTTTCATCTCGTCTACTAATCAATATAGACATCTCAACTCTCTAGGAGTGCTCCCAATCAAGATGTGCTCACTGGTTGCTCAGGCTTGGTTGAGATTCACAAGGGTAAATCCAACCTCATACTCTCAAACTCCTAATGCTTGCAGAGGTTATAGTAGGTGTTTATGATGTTTTCCAAGGGCAATCAACTAGTTTTGAGCATGGGTTTGATTCATTTCCCCATCGCTCCTTCCTTTCCCTATTTTCTAGGCCTAGTAGCCCTAGAGCCCCAATTAGCCCTACCTAACCGGTTTTTGTGGATTTGCTCACAATTTCCCTAAAGACCCACACAAACTCTTTGATGATCAGGATACCCTTTTGGAATTAATTTCCATTTTATGAAGTGAGGAATCTCAGTCTAACCGTACAGGTACGAAACCAGAGAAATGCTTATTTTAGAGGATTTTAGGCTTGTTTTGGTATTTTTCCAAGGGTTAGGTGTCTTCCTTGATCTACCACACCTCCAAACTCACACATATTATCTACCACACCCCACTTGTTCATTCCAAACACTCTGCAACTCCAACCCTGCTCATCCCTGCAAACACTTGCATAATCTCATTCATTTCCTAACCGAGCTATGACTAAGCTTGCTTAGGAAATGATGATCATTGGCCTTTCAACGACCTCCAAAGGAAAATAAAAGCTATGTACGCTGTACAAAGGTTCCATGGCTCGAGTCCCAAGGGTTATTGAGAAAAACTCAAAGGACTTCAAGCTAGAACCATGTTTGGGCCTCTCAAACCCTTGCTCAGGCCAAGAGCTTGCAAAATTGAAAACTCAATTCAAACCTGCAATAAAACTAACCAAAATGCTTCCTGAGCACTACAAGAACATGTACAAAACAACAAGCAAAGAACAACAATGCAATCAATCCATTAAGTACGGATTGCTGCTCTAATTCTTGAAAAATGCAAGGTAAAACTAAAAAATGGTCTCCAATTTGTATTCCAATCTACTCCAGGTGTTCAACAACCTCATTACATTCATTCTCAGAGCATTTATATGCCATTTTTGGCCTAACTAACTCTCCATCGGTTTTCTAACCAACCCTTTGCTCAAAAATGCAAAAAGTTGCTCAACGTTGCAAAAAGTTGTCAAGCAACTTTGACAACTTTTGCCAAAAAGTGCATTTTTGCCTTACATGCTTTGCTTTCTCCTCCAAACCATCTAGGATGACTAAAGACCATTACATTAACATGTCCCAATGCCAAAGAAGGCTATTCAAGAAATTTTACATCAAAATGCAAGATTATGCCATTTTAGGCTTACAAGCCAAAATTGAGCAAATGCGTTGTCCTAAGGACATTCAACCTACCAAAACTTTTCAAAAACATATGAGGACCTAAGAGAAGACTCTTATTCACCATCTCAAACCAAACTATGAACAAAAACACCAAAATGAACAAGTTGGACTCAAAACTAGGTGCTCCTGCACCACCTTGGAAGACCAACCAAAACAGGGACCCTTGAGGGTAGCTCTTCTGCCGAATTAAAGCCTACATGCCATGGTTTGATGAAAAGCCCGACCTTATTGAAGAAGTATGGCCCACCTTCAAAAACTTTATGTCTATCGAACATTCAAGAAAAAACAACCAAAAAAAATCGTTCAAAGCCAAAATAATCTCCATATCTCCCTCAGGGTTCCAATTATGTCAAGGCCATAATTATATGACTGGCAGAGAAAGACGAAGACCCATAAATTTGCATATAAGAGCATGCTTAGTCCAATAAGAGACATCTTTATAAACCGTCTCCGACTGAATCACCAACACAGGACTATCTTGGGATCTCTCTAAGCACCCATTTACCTTCTTTAATTTCGACATACCCTTTGAAGACAAAGTCTCCACACCAGATGGGGTTTTGATCAAATGCTCAGTATTATTTGCATGCATCAATGACAAGGGCTCCGAAGTGTCTATGACCCCCTCAATCATCAAACCTTCAAGAGAACCCTGTTCTGTCATTGCAGAACCAAAAAACGAACATGCACCAACCTCACAATTAGAGAGATGAGGGAAGAAATCCACCCCACAAAACTGCCACCATAAGCCACACCGCAGTTTGGAAAAACACATGGACAAGCAAGCACAAAAGGGAGAAGAAACTTGACAAAATAGAAACACAAGAAGCCTCGCATAACCACAGCCAAACCCTCAACCCCCCTAACACCAGCACAAAACCAAGGTAGGCAGCCTCTTGCAGTCCCTCGAAACCAACATGCACCTACAGGAAAGATGCAGAGAAGAAAGCGTAGCTAGGTCACGGGCCCTAGCTAGCGCACACAACCCCACACGTTGCCATCGATCTACTCTCTCATTCCATAAATTTACACATCCTTTATCAATTTTTTTTTAATTATGATGATATTTCATATTAAATTAATCTACATTATCTTAAAATATCACTTTAAAAATATATTAAAAAAATAACAAATATTAAAAATAAATATTTAAAAAATAATGTTAAAATGAAATAATATATTTTTAAAGATATTTATCGAATTTCTTTATATACCTAGATTTCTTAAAAATATATGTTGATTAAAAAAGAAGAAAAGAAGTGAAGTGGACTCCTAATTTTCCTCGGTGACACCTATCTAGAAATTTTAACCAGCCTCTCCTGATACCACAGCACTAATTTATTGTCCAGTTGTTTCTGCTTTCTGCACGAAGCTTTAAACTGGAGGCGCCTTCTAACTTTGAGATTGATTAGGGGCGTGATCTGAGAAATGGCAGAGGAATTGAAGAAAGTGGAGCAGTTGCGGCCGGGCACAAGTGGGCATACACTGCTAGTAAAAGTTGTAGATGCAAAGACCGTTTTGCAGAAGGGAAGGTCAGAGGGGCCGCAGGGCCGTCAAATGCGTCTCTCTGAATGCCTCGTTGGAGATGACACCGCCATCATTGTATTCATTGCCAGAGGTGATCAAGGTATGTATTTGCTTTCATCGTTGCACAACCCTAATTCACATATCATTGCTCATGCCCAATATATCTTTGTTTACTGTCTTCAAAATTTTATCTAAAAGGAATTGTTCTAACCTGTGAGAATTTCCATGCGAGTGGAGAAAGCGTGCGCCAATTTTGATTCGAACCTAAGATCTGGCCCCCTCTCAATGGTTATATTTTCCCTGGGGTGCCGATTTAAACTCCCCACATTAATATCTGATATAGGGAATATGCTAGGCCATGTAAATATACTTTTATTCGCAGAGTATTTGTTTGGTGTACCTAGATCTTATTTACTCAAATTGAGACCTTCGATCGATCGTTTTTATTTCATTTTTTTGATCGTCATGTTTGGTATCTTGGTAAGCTGCAAACAGATTTAAGGATAACGTGTTAATATTTAATCCCTGGGATTTTTCTTTTCCTGTCATGGTTGGAAAGAAAACCAAATGTAAAACTGCAGAAAAGAGGGTATATTTGTGTTTCTTCTGATTGCAGAGGAGGACCGTAGTCGACAAGGACTTTTTATTTGACAAAAAAAGATAAATTGTTTACTTTTATTTTGCTTCTAATGACACTTGCATTTTAGATTGAACCAATGTTTATCCCCTCTCTAAGCTTGTTTAACTTAAATTTTTTTTCTGTATTTTTCTAAATTAATGTAACACCCTTCCCGTGCTACTGCTAAAACAACACACAAACTGTTCTGTTTAAAACACCAACTTAATTTGTCCTTTGCAAGTGACATACAACATGGTACAGTTGTACTTTAAGAACAAATAAAAAGAGTATTTATCCATTGTGGTTTGAAAGAACAAGCTTTTTCCTAACCACCCTGATAGATGTTTTTGTATCGCTAAACATTAAAGGCATTTTCTTAGGGTGTAATATGCCAAAGTTTCTGCAAGGGTCGATACCCAATTAACCTCGTCTTGCGGCATGGGCTTCAATAAAGGTTTAATGACAGTCAACTGACTCATATGAATGAATGGAGATCTCAGGCTTCGAGATAATCTTTTTGTTATTCCCTTCCAGTTCTACGATGGGTTGCCATGAGGCACTAACTTTTCATTGCATTCTTTGCTCCTTTGTGTGTATCATGGCCTGCTAATTGTAAGATCAAATCTTCTGTACGATCAACTGCAAATTTTAATTCTAGAGGTCGAAAACCTCAAATCTTTCAAGAGTTCGACACTTTATCAAACTTTGAAAATATCACTGGTTGAATCAAACTGTGATTGACACCACAAGGAACTTCCAAGGTTGACAAGCCTTTCAACTTTACGGGAATGGCAATCAGTTTCCACGTGCATTCCCCTTTAAATTGTGGGAGTTGTGCCTTTGTTTCCCTGTTTGACTGTTTCAAACTGTCAACCATTAGATCGAGCCTTATCAAAAGGCCAACGTTGTAAAATAGCGATTGGAAACCATGCGGAATTTTTTTTTCAATTGCAGATGTTGCTATTTTTTCGTTTATCATAGCCTGTGAGGCTGCGTGTTGCGATATTAAAATCCTTTAAAAGATTAAGGATAGGTGTAATTCCTCAAGGCTGTCAGCCATAATCTTTCATAAAATGATGATCAGTTACCATATGGATGCGACAATGAATATTCTCTTTCATGTTTGGACCTTAGCAAGTATTTGTAATTGATAATTATTTAAGGGGTTTATCTTGTACAGCTTTATAACTTAAAGGCTTGAGTTTATGACGTAGGATGGTGCTGTTTCGTGGGCCACTCCCTTTAATATAATATTAGAATACGTTGCAGTTGTTTAAGGGCTTTATCCTTTATCTTTCATAGGATCTGCCAGCCATTGGGTTAGATTTGATTGATGGCATGGAGTGCCCCTTTGCGTTCTGCTTGAATTAGCATGCACTTGCCATTTTGGTTCTCGTCCAAGTGAAGTCACTCACTTTTTTTTTTCAGCTTTGAAGCTTGGCAAGCCTTTTATCTTATGAAAGCAGTGATTGAATGGCATATGGATAGTCCACAACCCCTTTTCTATTTTTATGATCTCTTTTCACTGTAAGGAGCTTGGTCCTGCAAACTTTCTTTTTCAAGGCTTTTACTTATTACCTGAGTATTTCTCTTCACATCTACACTATTTGATCAAAATAGATAAATGGTGCAGGAAACTTTTGGAAATCAATCAATTATCATTCCCTTTAGGGTACATGATAGTCAAAAGTGTATCAGGAGCCACTTGATACAGTGTTGAACATACAATGCATTATGTATTTCTTTTATCATCATTGGAACCTCTTCAAGACCCTAATACTTTATTTGTGCAAGGTCAAGTATGTCGATTTATGCCTAGAAGGCATTATGTGAACATTCAACACAAAGCCTTACAAAATACAAACATTAGATTAATTACCTTTAATCAACAGCCATTGCACCTTGAAGAGATCATCATTTCTCAATCTTATACTTAAACAGTATTTCTCAGCCAACAAAGCCATTTATGGACTTGTTTTTTATGAACACGTAATATTCAAAGAGTACATCCATATCTGAGTCAAGACACGGTATTAGTGTACATAAAAAGAGGCTCTATAAAAAATGCAAGCAACATAACATCCAAAGAATATAGTGGTCAGAGGCTGATCTAAAGTTGTCAACTGATCACAAGATCAGTGTATAATTGTTATTAAGGATGATCCCATGGGATAGGATTTATAACCTCTGTTTCCTGAGTGAATTGGCAAGTCTAATAGAAAGTTGCTCATTTATCTCAAAGCCAAATGCTAAAAGAAGGTACAAATTTGTATAGGGTTCATAACACTGTTCAATCTAGAGTGTGATACCGACAAATAAGGATTGCCATTCATCAAGAGTGATATACAACATGAGACAAACATGTCTTTAGTGTAGCAAACTAATTTTTTTTGAAAATTTGGCAAACAATAAATTAAGGATTTTTCCATTAAGTAGAAAAATGCACAAAAAAGAAACAGAGAAATACCTGCTGTTTATTAAATTGAAGGGCACTTTAATAGCATAGAGATGTGGAGAGCAAAATAAAAAAGATAGTTTTAGTGAATGAATTGTAGAATACAGATTTTATCATTTATGTTCGTATCGCTGATTACATTGCATTGTATAATGCATATTACATGGTGCATAAATGATAACTCTATAGTAATAGTTTTCAAATTTTTAATTACAATCTACTTTGAACAATGTCAATCTACAAACTAAGTACAAAGTTCCAAAAAAATCAAATGTAGCCAATGACTCTTGCTGCTACAAAGAGAGCTACACTAGAAGGCTATAGGTCCTAATGGTGAAGATCTTTGGATTAGAGTCCTCTCTTAAGTAGTTCAACCACATCAAGATCACTGTTGGCCTCCATTAGGATATTAAAATCATTTGGATTGAGAAGGACATCATCATTTGCAAACTACTTAGAACTCAGATCCATCTCATTGAAGTTACTTTTAGTTAAATAACTGGTCTTCCATGATGTTAGCAATTTTTTTCATGTAGAAATTAGATACGACAATTGAAAGTGAAACAAAAACAATGATTACAATCAATACCTCAATAGCAAGTATTCAAAAGTTTAACCTCAATATTTTTTCAGCTTCAGGCAAAGGTTGTGGTGATTGAACATTGTCTTTCTCTGTTGATGTGTCAGATGGTTGGATTTCTTGAAATGTATGTGGCCAAAAACACTCCAATTATGCTCACAAGAAGATGAATTGAATGGCTGGCTCAAAATATGCATTGCCATCCATCAAATATTTTTAGCATCTTGGCCAAAAAAATCCCACCATTACGTTAGAAAAACACAAATTATTTCAAGATTATATCATGTAAGATTAATAAAAACTTAAAACCTTTGATGTGGTTCTCTACAATATGGAGAAATTTTTAAAAGTTGGTGGAGTCTATTTATTTTGAAGGTCTTCTTGCTCTGCACAACAAGGATACTTGAGAAAAAAACCCTTGCTTGTGCATGTATTGGCAGCTTTGTCATAGCTGCATCCAATGTTGTTAGGGTAAGGAATATTTTCTCCATGCACCACAACGGCATGCATCTGTCAAACTATCTCCTGTCAATTATGTACCACAATGGCATGCACATGTCACTATTATTTTCCATCCTACACCTCATCACCTCCTTGGCCCTCTTCATGGCCTCATACAAATAGCCCATTGTGAATTTCTTTCTATCCATTAGTTTTAATACTTTTACTTGAGGCGTGAAAAATTTGATAACTTTTTCTACCTTATCCCCAAACCTCATATAAAAATGTAATTTACCACTATTTTGCCATCCATTTGATTGGTGAAGTTGAACTCCATTTGGTCATTATTTTGCCATCCATTTGATTGGTGAAGTTGGATTCCATTTGCTCATTTGAAATGAACATTCACATCAAAATATTTTTTTGTTGTCCAAGAGTCTAGAATGCAAGGAAGTGTTTAGCAAATCTTGTCACCCTTATCCAAAGTAACTTTTTTCCTTTTGTGTAGGAGGGTATTATTCACAACATCCTCGTGTGGTTCTAGATGAACTTGGTAATGGTATAAGCCTTTTGCAATACCTCAATCTATTCAAGTTTTCCAACATCCTCCAAGGTTAGATCAAGGTAGTGTGCTGTGTATGGGCTAAAGAACATAGAGGGATGCTTGTTCAATATGAGTCCCTTAGTAACAATACAATCAATAACATTGTTAGTAATAAACTAAACCACATTTGATGCCCTACATCTATGGCCATCTCATTAAACAATTCAAATGATTCAGCCAGGACTTTGATTCTATTTGATGCATCCATAGACTTTAGAAAGATCGTGCAAATATCATAGGAGACAAGGAAGTTGACGAGAGTTTGGTTCCTTAAATTTGTCCAGCCATTTGACAATACAGCTCATCTAGTTTTTGCCCATCTTAATTGATGTTCGTTAACAACATCTTGAACACCTTGTTGTGTCATTGAATGTATCAACCCATAAAGTCTTGTATGATGGGGTTTTGAATCTAGGACTTGCAACAACAATAGCATCTACCTTATCTTGCTAGTATAGAGACTTAACAACGTGGAATGACAAGCTAGAATAGTACTGAAAATTACTAATCACCTTCATTTTCTATCCATGGACATTCTTCCTCTATCCTATGCTCTTTAAAAGTGGTTTGTGATCATGACGAAGTACGAGGTGCAAAGAACAAATTAATGTTTCGTCCACTTTTGTTTGAGCTGTCTGCTATAAAAGTAAGTGTCGACTAAGACTTCCTAAAAGGCTATTGTGCTTCTTTTGCCTCATCCAAAGGATTGGGCCTATTGGCTCCACCATCTACAGAATTAGAAGTCACTTCTATCTCAATTCTTGCCTTTTTGGCCTCATTAGAAATTGCCAAAGTTTTATGGAAACTGGTACAGATACAGTATTAGATACGGATACAGCCATTTTTTAAGACCCCCAGCATGGATATGGCATACGACATTCATAAAAAACACATACACATATCTAACACAATTTTCTATGTTATTAGAGGATATTTTCATTACTTCAAAAGCAATATAGACACATAATTGCTACATAAATAATTATAAGTTGATTTAAGAATTTACAATATGCAAATAAATAGAGTTGTATTGGAAGATAACCAAAAAAATTGGTTCACTGAAATAGAGAAACATTTCATTTCTCTTTCTCATTTGGTGTAGGTTTTGTTAATACCAATTTTTTTTAAAACAAATGCATGAATGAAGTTTTTTTAAAATTAAATTTAAGAAGATTTACATCAAATTTTTAAAAAATAAATCACATATTATCCGGCATGGTTGGAAAATCAAGGTTTTTTTGGCACGTGTGGGTACAATTTCTGACGTATATCCATGCCATATCGGATACGTATCCATTTCGGATATGCAGAAACACGTGCCCAAGGAGGGACAAAGGAGTATCCGGCTACTTTGGAAATTGCCATAAGAGCCTCTGGCACTTGATATGTGATATTTGTAGGGTAATTTTTACACAGAATGGTGTTATGTGTTGCTTCCTTTGCTGAATTCCATTTGAAATGGTATATGCCTCTATTGGCATCATGCTTGCAAAAACAGCATTTGATCTTGTTGTACTCGAGATCGACATGCAAAATGTACACAAAGTCTCTCTCGCATGACATGATGTGCAAAATTGCAAAAAAATCTGAATTTAGTTTTTCATATTTTCTGGGTTATAACTTTTGCCTTATCACTCCTAGAAGAATCTCTAATCACTCTAACCTTATCACTCCTTCCTTTTGATATACCTAGATCCCCAATGCCGTACTCCTTAATATACCAAAGTGATGGTATGAAAAAGATTCTCTTGAGATACCAAACCTGTTGATTTGCCAAAGTTTTTGATATACCTTACCTTCCTATATACTTAAAGGTCATGTGTCTGCCTATTGGCATACTTGCTTATGAGGGGCAATTTAGAATATATAGGCATAGTCAGTTGTCTAACATAGCAATAGCCCTTTGCTGGATTTATGGTTGGACAATAGATTATTGGAAGAAGAAAAAGAGAAGACAACTGTAAGGAAAAGTATATGCAATCTCCTTATTTCTCAAACTAATATAGCTTTCAAATATATTTTTTGGGGCATTACTGCCCAGAGTATGAGAGGGAATCCTGTTGAATGCTGTGTTTAGTGCACTACTGAGAGGCATAAAAACAATTTTTTGGCAGCTGAGTATATTGGATTTCTTGCAAATGTTAGTACTCTATAATAAAATAAAGTAAAAAATGTACAATATTAAACAATTGCTAAAATTAAAGCTTAATCCTAACCTTAAATGCTAAAAAAAAATATTTGATTTAGGATTAGGGCTTTTTTTATAATAATAAATAAGCTATAACTACAATTGAAGATGCTTAAAAAATTTCAATGTTTATGGTTACAGCCTTTAAAGGATTGTTTTGGCAAAATAAAAATCCCCAACTCTTCTCACCCTAAATTAGAGCATTTTTTGCAAATAAAGGAAGGTCATATTTTTTAAAATTATAAATTAGTTTTTTTTGTCTATGTTACTCAATCGTCAGGAAAACCTTGTGTTTTGGGTACGGTTTGATCCAGAATTGGATTCAGATGCAATTTGACTATGGAATTGGACACAGTTCGGTTTTTAACTTTTTAGTGGTGGGAATTGTGTGGAATTGACTAAGGGCGCACCTGGCTGATTTTTGGTTGGATGTGGCATTTCCAAATCAATTTGAAGATGATTCCAGTGGCAGGCAAGCTTTTCAAGGGAATTCTTTTTTATTTTTTGGTCATTCAATTCTCTAGATGACTGTCCCAAACCCCCAAAGGGCTGGCATGTAATGCATTTCACATGTTTAATGACTCACAACAATAGATAGGCGTTTTGTTTGTTTAACACATTGCAGCAACAGCTAACAGGCATTCCGTGTGTTTTAATGAGCCTTAGCAACTACAAACAGGGAATGTTTTCTGCTCAAACCAGATGTATATGAGTTGTTTAGTTTTATGGTCAAAATGTCAAACGAAACACCAAATATTGAATGTTGCATAAATACTAAATAGTATGGCTTCCGGGTCATATTCTCTATTCTATGCATTCTATTTCCAAAACTGAGTCAAGATAGAAGTTTTAATATAGCTTTACCATTTTGGCAAACACTTGCGATAAAATTTGGTATAATCATTTAGTTTTAATGTATTTTAAATTTTGGTATATTTGTTAAATTTAGTATAGCTTTATTTAACATATTTTGGTTGATTTTGGGTTGGATGTGGCGTTTTCAAATCAATTTCAAGATGATTCTAGTGGCATTTGAACTTTTCAACACAATTCTTTTGATTTTATGGCCATCCAAAACTCTAAATGACTGCCCCGAAACCCTAAGGAACTGTCATATAATGCACTTCATGTGTTTAATGACTCACTACAACAACAGATGGACATTTTGTGTGTTTGATGACTCACAGTCACAGCAATAGCAAACAGGCATTTCATGTGTTGTAATAAGGCACAGCAACAGCCAACAGGCAATGCTTTCTGCTCAAATCAGACGTATATTTGAAATTTTTTACTGTCAAAAAGTTGAACAAAACCCTATATCATTGAATGCTACATAGATAGTAGGGCTTCCGGTTCATATTCCTGATTCCATGCATTCTACATCCAAAACCGAGTCAATATAAAAGTTTTAATATAGCAGTAGTATTTTGGCAAAGGAATTTTGGTATAATCATTAACTCTAGTTTTAATATATTTTAAATTTTGGTATATTTGTTAATTTTAGTATATTTTTATTTAACATATTTTGGTAGGGCTTTAACTATATCTAATGCATGTTTTGTTATAGCTTTGAAGTTTTTAACTTTTTTTAATGCACACATTTTGTTTTAGCATTACTATAGTTAACACACGTATTTTGTTATAGCTTTACTATGTCATTAAAAGACATCGTAATAGCAAATCTTTTTCAGTTATCAATAAAAGACAGCAGAGTCCTTTTTCAGTATATCTTGATTCTCCATTGTCAGATGAATGATTTGATTAAAATATTGTTATTTGTCATTAAAATCCTTTAATTTATGTCTCATTTATGTTTTGTGAAACAAAAATTTTATAGCAAATTGAGGTCATGTGTTGTGTTTATCTGATTTTCAATAAGTTGCATGTTGTGAAAAACTCATTTTCTTTCAGACAAACATTGAAAACTTCAAACCTTCACATGAAACATTGTTGAATTTCATGATCTTTTAGCTGAATTGTGAGTCAGATTTTAAGTCTTCTGAAGCTGATAAAAGGTTTAGGACAGCAAGCATGATCATCATTTTAGGTGCATCACCTTCGGATAATTGTAGTTTTTCAGTTTCTAAACAATCTTTCCATCCCTTTTCCCATCAATCATTAGTTTTAGGAGGTGTTTACAAAGGGAACCAGCCCTCTATCTGGAGGTTGATTTTCGTTATAGGCTACCCACAGGCCTGAAAATCATCCCATGTTTCACAGGATTGCTGAGTTTCAGATTTAGCATTCAGGGTGCATTCCTCATGACAACACGTGTATCATCAATAATCACATTTTGTTAACTTGACAATGCCTTGTCATGATAACCATCTTAATAAGAATTATAGAATAGTTAATATCAGTATAGTCTGATAAACATGTTTGATGCATAGATAATATATTGTCCATGTGTCCAAGTCACAGTAGCAAAATTGTAAAACTCAATTTTTGATAAAATCAGTTCTGATAAAACAAAGGCCAAAATGATGTTCTTGGTACATCTACAAAAGGTTCCCTTCTGGGGCAATACAAATTAAATAATCTCTATTAAAGACTAAAGTAGCTATTTATAGACAGTATTCTTTGTTTGAAAAATATTTTATATTTTGCATTTTCCATTTCAAAAGATTTCCTAATTTTTTTGTGCAAATTTATTTTACATTATTTTGGATGTCTTATTTTAAATCTTTTTATAGACATGTCTACTTCGAGATGGATTAAAAATATGTATGAGTTTGTTTGACCTACACATCTTTTTATAGACATGTCTACTTTGAGATAGACTAAAAATCTGTACGAGTTTGTTTGACCTATACATTGAGAAACAAATATAAGTTTCAGTTTTACAGAGTTACCTTAATAGGAAACGTGAAAAGTGGACTTCTGGACCTACCCCTAAAATCCTAGAAACGATATTTGAATTGGAAAATAGCATGGAAGACAGATGAGAGGACATGGTGCCAATGGGTTGGGAGTCTGGGACACCCTTGGACATGGGATTTTTTGACAATTGGAAAGCAGCGAAAAAAGCTACTACCAAAGTCCAATACTAAAGTAGTGACAATTTTGAAATTATTTGCTTGGATTCTGAGTAAAAGCTATATATCTGCATATTCAGGGAAATGTCTATGTTTTCTTTTACTTGTGCGTCTTACATTATTTTGAGTCTCTCGTATGTCTACCATGTAGAGAACCTAACTACCTGTTGTTCTTGCCTGTTACTTGTTTAGTGGAATTGATGAAGCCTGGAGCAACAGTAATACTACGGAATGCCAAAATTGACATGTTTCGAGGGTCTATGAGGCTGTCAGTTGATAGATGGGGACAGATTGAACCGACTGGAGATGCTAATTTTGAACTAAAGGAAGATAATAATTTATCTCTGATAGAATTTGAGGTTATCACTGTTGTTGATTGAATTGTTATTGATGTTATAATTTGGATTTGTTTTGTCAACAACTTTGGTTTTACTAGGAGTACAAGCATATGGCATGAAAATTGTAGTCCTGCCTACTTTGAGCACCTTCCTTTGTTTTATCTTTGCTCTTATGTTGGGGCACACATGTACACTTTCTTTCCGAAGTATTTATCAACTTAGAAAATTTTGTCATTGTTCATACCTTCGTCATGGTATAAGTAATTTATTTTAGCATGCCAGAACATATATTTAACTGAGATTGGTCCTGGCGTGAAGCCTATTTAAAAAGATATTCCTGTAAAGGTCATGAACTTGCCTTTGCTTTAATCTTCTCAACGAATTGTAAATGCTTGTTTTTGCTTCCATTCAGCGATTCTCTTAATATGTTGCTATCTTCCATATCATGATGTTATTAAGCATTTGAATTATATTAATACTGCATAAGCTGTGTTCGTAAAAAAAACATTTGAATTATATTAATACTGCTTAAGCTGTGTTCACGAAAAAGTTCTTACTAAATTTTTATATGCTTCTCTCTCTTGACAAAATAAAATTTTGAAGTGACTATATAATCCTGTTACTGCACAGCTGATAGTTTCTTCCTCTTAACTACCTTTGATTGATACAGGAATTTTCTAGAATCTTTATAGATGGTTACCATGCTGTAGCAGTGCATTTATCACTTTTATGCATTTCTCTCAATATCCTGATTAATTTGATGGGTCATTTAAGCTGTTGTTGCACAACTAATCTTTTTTCCTGCTTAGATGTCTTTTAGATTTGATAGATAACAAAATTTTCTAGTAACTGTATAGATGGATAGAGTTTATTTTTTGCACAATATTTGTTTTTATCTAAAAGCTAGATTTAAATATGGCTCCTCGGCCATATTGTAAAGATTAGGTTGCTTTGAGTCAAACTGTTGTTGAGATATCTCTTGCATATGAATATTTCATATAATGTTCTGCCTTCATGATTGATGCATTAGCATCTGGAAATTACCGGTATTGTTTTCACATTAATGTGTTTATGCAAACTGTGGATATCCTTGAACCTTTATACATTTTCTCTTGGACTTGCTGACAAATGGATCAACACAAAATGGTTTATGGTAGTTTAGGCATATGGACCAAAACAAGTAGTTATGAATTGGACAATTGTTTTCTCTTTAGACTTTCTTGATTATGTATTTTTTAAATTGTTTATGGTGTCATTTGAAGCCCCTACATTTTGTGGATTTAATCCAGTTGAACTTGGACCAGATTTTTTAGGTTTTGACAAAATTTTATACACCGAAAAATCAAGGGCTACCATACAATAATAAAAACTGTTTAAAGGCCAGGTTTAGCCATAACAGTGTCCTGCGATTACATATTGACAATGTGAATTATGAGACAAGACACTAATGTGTGGAACACGTATTCTAGAAAAAACAGGAACCATACAAGCTGTGGTATTCTCTAGAAAAAGTCTAAACAATATTTGCAATTCTGTGAATCAGAAGCTGAAACAAGGCCTCCTTAAGCTGCTTAATTTCCAAGTTTGGAACAATCGGAGAGAAGAATTTTCATATGGAAGATGAGGTCATGAATGCTGTTATATAATTCAAATGTAATACGTATTAAGTTTATAGAAAACAATTAAGGGATGTATAATATGTGTTTTTAGCTGCCGTGATACCGTCCGCCCTAAGGCCGCCTGCAACTGCTGCTGCCGCTGCCGCTGCCTAAGGACGTCGGCTGGTGATGTTGCCTCCGCTGCTGCCGTGATGCCGTCCGCCCTAAGGCCGCCTGCAACTGCTGCTGCCGCCGCCGCTGCCCAAAGGATGTCAGCTGGTGATGTCGCCCCCGTTTCCCCTGGTGCGGCTACTGGTGCTGTGCATGGGAGCTCTGCGGGGATTTCAGATGGTGATACGGTGCTTCTTGTGCCCTCTGCGGGGGTTTTGGATGGTAATACGGTGCTTCCGGCGCCCTCTGCTGCTGATCGGGGTATCCGTGGCTTAGAGCCTGTGGCGGTTTCTTTGTGCAAACCTCTGGTTTTCAAGGTGTTTGCTAATAGTGACATGGAAATCATCCACACTTCCTCTGTGTTTGAAGCTCATGGTCTGATCTGCAGGTTTTGGGGTTTTTGGCCAAGCCTTCCTCAGCTGCACACTTGGATATCCCAAAGCTGGGAACCGATCATAAAAGGTTTAGTTAACATTTTTCCCTTAGCCAAGGGTTTTTTCATTGCTAAATTTGAATTTGTAGAGGACAGATCGAAAATCTTAGGGATTAATCCTTTCAGCTGGGAGGACAAATATGTTTTGATGGTTAAATTCTCAAGCTTTAATCCATCTACTGATTCATTTAATGAGATTCCTATTTGGGTTAGGCTCCCCAACCTTCCCCTTCAAGCTTTAATCCATCTAGAGGAAGTGGGGGAGGCTTTAGGTGAATTCCTAATGATTGATAATGAATCTTACCAAATTTATCATTCTACTTATGATCGTATTTTGGTTAACATTGATGCCTCTAAAGGGCTTCCAGCTGAGTTAGAGATTGAATCTTCCTTGGGATCTTGGGTCCAACCACTCGACTTTGTTCGGAAGTGCTTCCAGACTGGACATGTTGCTGCAGGGTGTGAAACAGATAAAAAGAAAAAAAGATCTGCTTCTTGGTGGAAAGGTGCATCCTCCGAACACTATTTTGTTAAAAAGAAAAGTTTCTCCCAGGTGGTGGCACAGGTTCCTCAGATTGAAGGTACGCCTCTTGTTTTTGGTGTTGCCTTGCCTCAGGAATGTGTGAATGCCTGCGGTGGCATCCTGGGTGATTGTTTGAAAAATGATGGATCTTCTTCTTCGATGGTTGACCCTACCGCATCTCAGATTGCTGTTGGATCTTTTGCTGTCTCTGCCTCTTTGGATGTTGGCTCTGTTCCTCCTGATGATGGGAGGTCCTCTATTCTGGACCCATCCTCTTGGCAAAAGGTTGCTGCTAGGGTTGAGGAGGGATGGATTACTGTTAAAAGTAAAAAATCTAAATTGTCCCAGTCTTCTTTTGATATGACCCTTCGATCCCATAAGGGTAGGTCAAATTCTTGATCTTTCCTGGTTGGGGTAGGGCTGCTGGTCTTTTGCAGCTTGTTGGTTTTTGGTGGGGGTTAATGTTGTTCCCCTTCTTTTGATTGGTTGGGCCATATCTCTTTTGTGTTCTGTTTCTTTAAGTGGTCTTTCATGTTTATCTTTCGGTTCGGGTTGCAGGTCCTTCTAAAACCTGTCTTGTATAGGGTTTTTGGTCCCTTAAAAACTTGTTTTTACTTAATCAAAAAGAATTAAGAGATGCATTTTGTATATAATTGTATTAAATACTTTGCCACAATGGACGAGCTAGGAGTTGAAAAAGTATCTATTGGGTGCTCTACCAGCAGAGCAATCAATCCTTTGTGGATTCAAGATTGTGCAAGGGTAACATTCCACCAAATTAATTTCTTTGTATGAATTCACATTATGGTATTTAGTACCTAATTGAAATACATTGGTTAGGACTTACCCTTCCACCAAATTCATTTCTTTGTATGAATTCACATTATGGTATTTAGTACCTAATTGAAATACATTGGTTAGGACTCAGTGCAGGACCTTCCAAACATTGGTTTGGGGATCAATCAACTTATTTTTTTATGGACCAGCTAGGACTCAAATCTAGAACCTTTTATATACATCATGTTATACTTTTTGGTATGCCCATTCAACAACTAGCCCTTTTTGTGGCCAAGCTATTTGTTAGGCTCCTTATTATTGTTTGGGTAATGGCTTATTTTCTCTGACACTTTTCGAGCCACCACTTTTTTGGTGTCTCAGGTGCTCGGATTTGCTCTAATAGCATGTCAGTAGTGATACACAAGTTATAAATTATACTGCATAGTACCTGCTATTAATAAAGTGGGCAGCCCCATAACAAATACAAAACCATTTAACCATTCCAACACCAAGTTAAATAATAATGCAAACTTCGTTGAAAATGGTTGTGTTTATTGTATTCTGCCAGCTTTTCAATATCAGGCTATCTTGGGATGCAAATTGTTACATGGTTATTGTTATGGGACTGCCAACTTGCATATGACTTGTGTCATGCAATGTAGGTCAGCCATGGCTATGCCCACTCTTACTAGGAAAAGAAATTAGGGTTTGACACCATGTTATTTTCTATGGGCCACTTAAGATTTGAACCTAGGAACTCTTATGTACATAATGGGATGCTCTACCATTGAATTACTGGTCCTTTCTAGGGACAAGTTTTTTGATAGTCACCTTATTATATTTTGACGTGGTCCAACTTCTCCAACACAACTGAGGCATGAATTTTTTGTGGTTTCAAAATATTACATTGTTGCTAGTACAAATCAAAATCTAGGAGATTTTCTTGGTAAGTCTTCCCTATTCCTATCCATTATCATATGTCCTAGTCTGTTTTCTGCTCAAGGGTGTGACAAAATCCCGAACCATAACATCTTTTGGCAATATTATGGTCTATGATGACCCTATCTAATACATTAGATATCCAACATTTACATATTTTATACATTTGATGTAGGTGCATTACCTATTCTTCCTCTACTAGCCCCTGATTGATGAAAGTGTACATCTTACTCAATGCCAAAGGTAGGTTCTTGTTTTGTGACCTTTTGCAGGAATGAGCAACACTTAGCTTTGTTGTTGTGGTGTTTCTCCAGTGTTGTGGCTAAATTTGCTAGACGAAGGTGCCATTGTATCCCTATATTGTCGACTATTAGCCTTTTGATATCTTTTGATTGCAGAAACCCAATGCTCGACCTGGCTACGATGAAATGTCTTCCAACTTGTTGAGGAATGCCTTCTTCACCAACTCTTGAGCTAAGCCCCTCACCATATCTTTCGGCTCTCCCAGATCTAGGAGAGGCAACAAACCTAGATGCAATATTTGTGTTCACCCTATATTTCTTATTAGTAGCCAGAAAATCGTCACCAAGGACCCATTTAATCACTAGAAGCACAAGCCCAAGATGAGTTTTAAAATCTATCTTGAGCTTGTGCTTTGAAATCTCCCCCAAGAAAGACATTTGAATCTTGACACACTAGTTTGATAGGTGTGTCCATCTCCCACCCTCCAACTAATTTTCTTTTCAATGATAAATGTAATCCTTCCTACAACACCCCATCATAAATTGACTCCTCTTTGATTCCTCCAAACAAGCTGCCAACTTGCCCAACTGGAACGAGAGTATTGGAAATCACTCACAATGATTTATGTAATTATTTAATGAACACTTGAGGTATCTATTTGAGCCTCCTTTTTTTTGGCTTACCACCTGTTTCAAATGATAAAAAAGACGAGATATAACATACTCACCCAATTATCCCATTGTCACAATTACAAAGAATGTGAATTTAATATGCTTCTAGAACCATCATTTTAATCAATGTGGCTAGTATAATCCTTTGCAATTCTGTTAACAGTCAGGTTGGTGAGTTTGTTAGCCTCCAAGTTAGCCTATGGTTGGCGGTGAAATTTGTAAATTTGGCTAACCCATCCATAAATTTTTTCCAAAAGATCCTTCAATTTCCAACTTTGAATTTATTCCGAACTAATCACATTGATGAATATAGTTGAATCTCCTTCCACTTCAAGTGTAGAATGGAAGCACAACAAATAGTTGGACCTCTCCAATCTTGGATAATATATCTAGCTCCAAGAATCTCCTTCCACTTCAAGAGTAGAATGGAAGCACAACAAATAGTTGGACCTCTCCAATCTTGGATAATATATCTATCTCCAAAGGCCACAATCTTGGATAATATATCTCTCTCCAAAGGCCACAGGGTTGCATCTAGAAGCACCATCAAAATTCAATTTAAACCAATTTTATTGGGGAGGAATCTATTTTGCTATTTTTCTGGCATTATAGGTCTCTAAGCCTCCTACTCCACAGACCAAAGGAGGTCAAATTCCAAACCAACTTTTCCCTTTTTTTTTGTCAAAATCGTCCATGACTTTTTATTTGATCTTTGGTTGCTTATCCTATTATTTGCTAATTATACTATGGATGCTTCAACTTTGTTTAAGAAAGAAGGAAAACTCATTTATTTTTCTTGAAAAATCTATCTATTCTTCCCCCTCCAAATTTCCCATATCAACATTGAAGGAATCACCATCAAAAGACATGGAAACACTGCAGTCTTGTTAATGATTGGCCATAATTTGAAAAGGCTCAAGATGTCGCAGGAGAGAGCACCATCCAACCCAATTTGGCACATAACCATCTCCAACATTCTTGCAAAAATTGACAACCAAGTAATAGATGATTTGTATCCTCTTCCCAAAACCTAATTTTATGAATCTGTCTACTGCTAGTATCCTCCTTTGTAGCACTGCCCATGCAAAGCCCCTACTTTTGGTAGGTATGCCCGATTCCAACATAAATGAATGGAATCTATGTTTCCTGTGCACTTTTCTTAATCAAACCATATCTTATATTAACCATAGTTGGCCTCGTTCCAAATTAGAACATCACGACTGCTTCTTAATATATTTTTGTCTTGCAGTAAATTTTCCAATTCTCTTACCTCATTATCTAGGTTATTTGTATTCACTATTTTCTTCTATTCTCAATGGGAGATGCCATCTCTAGATAATTTCACCAAATAATTTCTATCCTTTGAACCCCAATTTTCGGCTAGATTTCTTTTTGTCTGCTCTATTTCCACCAATCTATCCAAGGCTAGAAATCCACCACACAGTCCTCCCCAAAAAGAGCCATTTGACTATCTTGAATATCCAATGTGAGATGATTTGTGATGATTGATCTGCAATTGGAGAGAGAATTCCGTAATCTAGATCCTTGGAGACGCCCCTTTGTTGTGAAAATTCTTGGAGGATCCCAGTTATCCAAATATTTGTTCTACAAGATCTTTATCCATTTTAATTGGGGTTGATTAAACCTCTTCCATACTACTTTAGCCCCTAAGGCTCTATTGTATGAAATTTGTCTTCTAAGCCCCACACTATCTTCCTCCTTGGGTTTGCATATTGTATCCCATGCTTTTAGTGCCATCTTATCCTTGTCTCAAGAGCCCTACCAAAAGAATTTCCTAATCTTTTGGTTCATCCCATTTGGTAATGCCAAACAAGACATCAAGTATGTAGGGAGGGCAAATATGGTTGCTATAAGCATGACTATTCTCCTCCCCATGAAAGCCACCTACCTTTCCAAGTTGCCACACTATTTTAGACTTTGTTAATCAAAGGATTCCATAGCTTATTCATTCTCAAACCTAGATCTAATGGCAGCCCTAAATAAGTATTTGGGAACGTCCCTTGCTTGAAACTTAGGACTCTTATTATTTCTTGCTATTTCCTTAAAGATCTTGACAAAAATATCTCAAACTTTGTGATGTTTACTTCTTGACTAGAGGCCTTAGTGTAGGCTTTCAATATTTCCTTCATCCTCTTGGCTCCTTTCCTTTTTGTTGCTCAAAAAAGCATTATATCATCAACAAATTGTTGATGAGACATAAGTGGAAGATTGCCGATGATATTGATTCCCTCAAATTTTCCTTCCAATCTTGCTTGCCATTATCACAAAGAGGAAGGGGAATAATGGGTCCCTCTACCTAAGGCCTCTTGAAACTCTGAAAAAACCTCTAAGAGAGCCGTTCACCAATACAAAATACCTCAAACTAGCTACCAAACTGAAAAATCCAGTCCATCCAACTTGTTTTTGTTTAAAATCCAAAGGCTTTTAGAACCTTAAAAAGAAACCTCTAGTCTACTCCATCATATACTTTCCTTATATCTAACTTAACCAACATTTGTTGTTTTGCTTCTTGAACAATGATAACTTCATCCAAAATTGATCTCCTTGGCAAAACTTGTTTGCTCCTCTGCTACAATATCTGGTAGGATTTTCTTCAGTTGATTGGCTACCGCTTTTTCCAATATTTTATAGATTGTGTTGCATAATGAGATAGGAAGATATTCATCCAATGAAAACGATTGCTCTCTCTTTTTGAATTAAAGAAATAGATCTCTTGTTTACATCCTTCAACAATTTTCCCTCCCTTTGAGAATCCTCTATTGCCTCAAAAACATTCTTACCTCATATGTGCCAACACTTGTGGTAGAAGGCAATAGAAAAACCACCAAGACTCGACGCTTTGCTTGGATGAAGTTTCCATGTTGCTTCTTTTATTTCTACCTCTATGAATGACCCCACTAACATCCTATTTTATTCTTCTATCACAAATTCCAGAATGCACTCTAAATTCTAATTTTGAGAATGTAGTTTGGAGCCCTCCCAATATTGAGTAAATTCTGAAATAATCTACAACTGCCACCTTCTCGATAGTACGGTCTCAATGATGGTGCCATCTTCCAACTTTAATCAATTGATTTTATTTTGGAGCGTTCATATTTTCGTGGCAGTATGGAATAATTATAATTTCCATCCTTGTCATTTCCATCCTCGTCCTTAAGCCAAACCCCTTGATTTTTGTCTTTGAAACACTTCTTCCTTGGCTAAGACATCCGTATACTCCCTTAGTAGTTCTTTCTCTTCTAAAATTTACTTTGGCTCATCCCTACTATAAATACGTCCTCATTAAGGATTTGAATTTTCCTTTCTTTTTCCTTTTTCTTCTCAAAATGTTCTTGAAGTAGTTCTTATTTCATTCTTTCAACTCTCTTAAGATATTCTAGTTTTTTCTGTAGACCGAACATCTTGGTTCATGATTGAGAACCTTCACTCAACCAACCAATTATTAAATTGAGAAAATCCATTTCCTTAAAGGGACTCCTTTTTGGCCTCTTATCCCCTAAAATACTTAGTTGATTTGGGAAGTGGGTTGATTCTAAATAAGAGCAAGAAAGCACTCCAACATATACGTGAACTCACTTAGATTGCCTTTATGTTGCTGAATGCAAATGCTCTATTCGTCCAAGTGAATGTTTCATTCCTCATTAGCTCTTGTATAAGATGATTCTTGTTCACAAAATCTTCAAATAAATCTGAGACTATAATTTGGTATGAAATCTCCCGTATTTGTCATAGTTGTGCAATATTGCATTAAAGTTCGCTCCGATCATAAAAAATTCACTAGCGAAGCATAGGATGAAATTATCTATTTCTTTCCAGGTTTGTTTCTTACTTAGAGGAGAGTAGGGATCATATACATTTATTAGTATGAATTGTAGATTTTCCAAAAGGCTTCTTATCTTACATCCCATCCAATTCTTATTTATTTTTGCTAATGCTTCCACTACAATATTTTGGGGTTTCTATAGTTTTGCAATTCCACTTGAGACTTCATCTACTACATCTGAACCTACAATTCCAATACTTTACTTTCAAATTAAATAGCTCTATCTCATTGCTAGATAATTTTGTTTCTTGAATCACAGAGATATCCACCTTTGAAAGCTCCATATAGTTCTTAACCGAGCTCTTTTTGTTAGGGGCATTTAAGCTCCTAACATTCCATGAGGTCATCTTCATGGCTCATTGGGAAGGGTGATCCCCTTCCTATGTCTCAGCATTCTTGTATATTTAGTTGACCTTCCACATCTCCATCCTACCTTAACTTTTCAATAGTTGTTTTCCTTACTTTCCTCTTCCCTTCTCCACAATCTGGGGAGGACATTTTATTCTTTCTGCATCACTCCCATTGTCACCTTATTGGCAAATCCTCCTATTTGATTATTTTTCTCTTTTGCATCCATGACCAAACACTACTTATCTCCAATCTCTCCTTTTAGATCTATTAACTCATTTCCATTTTCCTCTACTTGCTTTCCACCCATTTCTTCTATCAGGCCCTCCTATTTCTTTTATCAGGCCCTCCTATATCTCTAGTATATGTTTGTCTTTGATCCTAAAAAGATCACATGCTACCTCCACAAGGCATAATTGTCTATATCTTGTGGCTGATTATATCCTCCACTAAAGCATTGAGGTGGGGGCTCCCTACTCTCATTTCAGGTTTTGATATCTTGCCATTTACTAATGGAGCTTTGTTTTCTTCTATTGGGAACTCCTTCCTTCTTTGCTCATTTTCCTTTTCCTTTGACAATTTTGCTTTCTCTAGATCCAAATACTCACTGACACTCTTCTTTTTGTGCTATTTAGAGATGGGGATGTATCTACTTGTATCCTCTGCTTCCAACTCCCTTTCTTAGTTATTATCTCTAGCCCATCCAAAATGGTTGAGTTTAGGTCTACTTCTACACATATTCTCACATACACCCCTAAATCCCCTTGTGAAAACTCAACCTCCACTTTATTAAAGGAACCTAGAGCTTTACCAATTTACGTCAATGAATTTTTTTTAAGCAAATTGGTACCTAGGGGTAGCTACCAATGTATTAATTTAGAAAAAAAGATTACATGTTAGCCATTGAGAGAGAACAACAGGGTCCTAATGGCTTCAATGACCTCCTGTGATCTCTCAATCTTCTCAGGAGGGAACATGCTCCCATTTATAGACATCATATGCCCATAAGTTTTTTAGATTATTCTACTTAGACCATCTCTAAGAACCATGATGGCATCATACTTATCATTGTTCCCAAGCAGTTATTCAATGTTGAATGAATCCACCACCAGGCCCTTGAAGGCTGTGGTGTCCATTTCTTTGGGTTCCTCCATAGCTTGCTTCTCTAAACTGGGGAGCAATCAATCATCTGATTACTTTATTTGTAGCTTTATGGGCCCCTGTTATTCTAGCTGCTGTATAGATGAATTGATCTAGTAGAGCAGTGTTGTGGGAATGGGCGCCGAGCAAAGTTTTCTCTCCAATGATCCCTCGAATTGTACGTTCTTCCACATCTCCCTCTATCACAAACAAATCCTTTATCTGTTCCTCTCCCAACTCTTGATCATATTCACACCCCGCAATTGTTACTTCTGAGAGCTCTGCCATGGCATTCATTCTGTTTGCCCCTACATTCTATACTATGCAAAAATATAGATCTTATAGATGGCGTTGATGGTTTGATCATTGCCCCTCCCTGTCTTATCTTGTAATGTCCCCTTCTCGTTGATGTACTTCCTGTTGTCCATTGGCCTATTCTTGAGATCCGTAGGCTATGTGGAATGAAGAGTTAGGGTCAAACATTGATGAGGCAAGAACTTACTATTTTTAGTAAGTCAGGGGTTGGTTGTTTTGGTGATACTGTCCTACTGAGCTTTCCATGCTCTGTCACTGGGTGCAAAGATCATGCTTTTCAGAGCAGCAGTTCATGACTTACTATTTTTAGTAAGTGGCAGTATGGAGTGTTTCTATTTTTGGCAGTGGACAGGGTCTTGATCTTGCAATAGTTCAGTGGTCTTCCTTGCTCAGCTTCATCCTGGTTTTTGTTATTAATCAGTATTGGAGTCATAAGTGATTTAATTAAAGACTATTTCCTGCTATTGGCGATTCATCCTGTAAGTTTTTAGCACCTTGCATTGAGTATGGAATTTAATAGTGCAAATCAAACTTTTCTGGTTAGGTGTGGGGTTTAGGATGTGCATTGGGATGCGTGCCGAACAAATGAGGGTATTCTGATAGCTCACCTTGGGTTTGTTTTCATCGTTGTTGGTATAATGTTGGTTTAGAACTGTTTTGGAGTGAATTGGGTGAGTATTGAGAGAGATATGAGTGTTTTAGTGGGTTCATAGGTTGCTGGTTATGCATTTCCAGCCTGCAGTTTTGATGTTAGTAGAGTTTCATGTTTATTATCTTGGATGTTCAGCATTACCCTTCTATTCTCACTCTCTTTGTTATTGTAAGGTTAAGTAGTAGTACTACTAACCCATTCTGGCTTGTAAACTCTCATCCCGTTGAAAAAGTGGAAGAGGCTGGCTTGCCGCCTACATCAGTTAATTGTAATTCAGTCCTCTCGGTGCATAAGTGGTCGATTGATGATTGGTTGTAATGGTCCTCCTGCTGCATAAGCAGCCGAGTTGAGTTTTTGTAATTCAGTCCTCCCGCTGAAATATTGCGGTTGAGTGATTTGTGTCTGCTATATATTTCTCTTGGCTGGTTCATTGCCAAGTTCTTGCTTTCCCGCTGGATAAGCAGAAGGGGCTGAGTTGCCGCCCAATATTGTATGTACATTATCATTTTAGCAGATTTGTGATCTAATGATCCCCTCTTCACCGTATGCTCTCACCTTCCCACATTGGGCATTTGGTGATCAAAAAGTGGAAGGGTTGCTTTTTCAGCAAGCTTTGAGTTTATGCTTTCTAATCTATACGGGTTCTATATTGGTTGATGATTCTGATTGGTCTTTAAAAACAAAAAAAAAAAAATATCAGGGATATTACACATCCATCGTGAGAGTCTTTGCCTAAGAAGATATACACTATCTCCTTTGATTGCCACAATTGCTAGAAGTCTGTGAAATCAACCCTTTCTCCTTATCCTTCCTGTTCATTTCTCCAATTGAAGCCTCTCCAAGCTTGAGGTTCGCAAGCAATGATAGCTTCCTCAGTTTGGTTGATGGCATAGTTTGACAAAAAAAATCGGCCTCCGTGTTTGCTTTTCTGTACATGTGTTTGATTGTGTACTCCTCAAAGTTCGTTAAGATCTCTTTTATGTCATCAGTCCACATCCTTGTCTTCCAACTTGGTGTTGTTCCTACTACTATCTTCCATACCACATTCATTGAGTCTCCCTATATGTCCATCATGCGCAGTCCTTTCTCTTTTACTAGTGTTAGTCCTGCCAACAAGGCATCAAACTCTGCATCATTGTTTATGCTTGCGGACAATTTAACTAATCTGGCCCACACCAAACTCCTTGTGATGCTCTGTCAAAATTTAGTTTGAGATGATCCCTTGGTGGGAGTCTCCACTAGACGCCTGCCCAAGCCCCAATGTTTCTGATTGTGTCTACCTTTAGTGGTATTAAGTGTGGCCATGTTTTCACCATATTGTCATTTCACGATGTAAATTCATTGTGCACCTTTGCCGCAACTTCGGTGTTAATGTGCTCACTTATTGCAATCTCCATTTTGTTCAATATTGCCCTGAAATTTGTCTCTTTATTATTGAAGATTCATTGGTTCGTCTCTTTCCGTAAAGTCCAGATTAATGTCTTGGGTATGGCATCCCATAGGCCTCCCCAAACATCTCTCTTATGCAAGATAGGATAGCAGCTGAATGTTTCTTTTAGTGTAGTTGGCATTGGGCCATGCTAGTTCATCTTCCCTTGAAATATTACTAGCACTTATGGGCTACTTCACACTGAACAAATTGGTGGTGCAGTGTCTCTTAGTTTTTTTAGCACATCGGGCATTTGAAAGGGACAAAAAAATCCTAGCTTTTGTAATCTCTCTATCATTAGAGTTCTACTCTGCATTTCCAACCAAGCGAATCTTCCTACCTTGGGGAGGATGCTTGGGTTCCAACATAGTTCGACCTGCCACTCACTCCGCTCCCATTCTCTTGACAAAAAATTGTATCCCAATTTTGGGGAGTACTCCCTGATTTCGTTGTGCACCAAAGAATTTCATCTGACCCCTCTACCAATATTATGTGTCAATGTGCTATTCCTTCCTCCACATATTTCTTCTTTTATTCCTCCGACAAATCCATTTTCTTCCATTTGATTGCTCTTATACCATTTGACCATGATATATCCATATAGTCCTTTACTTTATTTCCCCAAACCAGTGCTATTATTTTTCTTGCTCTCACCATACTTAGTATTTCCACTATTGGTTTGTAAATGTTCCATGAATCCATCAAGAAGTCTGCCTTTCCTCCATCTTTGATTCTCCATGACAGATGGTTCATAATGAAATTTTTGCATTTTACCATGTAATCTGAATTGCGGAGTCATGTGGTGGGTTTACAATTGTGAAGATTCATTCTGACACATCCTTATCGAGATATTTTTTCTGCAATACTTTGCACCACAACTCCTTGAACAATCTCCAGACTAATTTTACAACTAGCATTTTTTTAATGTTATTAAATCTTTAATGCCTGCTCTGCCCACGTGTTTTGGGTGTCTGATGATGTCCCAATCAAGCAACAATATTTTATGGTAGTCATTTGCATCGTCCCATGGGAAATTTTTGAATTTTTTGTTTATATCCTGTGCCAATTTGTTTGTGATTTCCAATGTGGACAACATGTAGATTGAAATTGTTGCAAGTACTGATCTTATCATACTTAACCGTCCTGCCATCGTAAGCCACCAACCCTTCCAACATCTGTTTTTTTCCCACATTTTTCCACCACATCCTTCCACTATTTCTTCTTGCTTGCCCCGCAAAAGAGTGACACTCCAAGATAAATTGCTAACAACTTTTCCACCCTAAAGCCCAAAATTGTAGCTATCCTCCTCTGCATAGTGACTTGTATTAAAAAAGTAGATTCTCAATTTGTCTTTATTGATTTGCTCACCTGAGACCTCCCAGTAATTATCCAACACTCGCTTGATGACTGTTGCTTCATCCAAGGATGCTTTCCCATATGGAATAGTGTCATTGGAAAATAATTGATGGAAAAATGGAGGTAGTGGTTGTACTGCTCTAATGCCAGACCATACATCTGACTGCATTGTAGACGTTATCTTCCTGTTAAGTGCATCTACCATTATCACAAATAGGAAAGGAGATAGAGGGTCTCCTTGGCATAGTCCATGCCCTCGTTGAAAAAATCCGCATGGTAGGCCATTAATGAGAATTAAATATCTTAGAGTGGATATGCAATCAAATACCCATTCCATCCATTGATCACAAAACCCAAATTTTTTTAATATTAACATTAAAAATCTCCACTGTACATGGTGAACGACTTTTTTAACATCCAATTTCAAAGTCATACTTCTCATGTTCTCTTTTATGGAATGGGTGATCTCATGTGCTACAACAATTTCATTTACTATCTTTCTCTTGTTTTTTGGGGATTAGTGCTATGTTGGTGTTGTTCATTTCCTTGAACATTAAACTTCTCTTTTTGAACTCCTCTACCACTACCAACATGTCTTTCCCCATACTTTCCTAGCACTTTTGAATGACCAAGGCAATGCATCCATCTGGTCTTGGAGCCTTGTCAGGATTCAATTGAAATGTGACTTCTTTTACCTCTTCTAATGTGGCAGGTTCCATCAACATCTAACTATCTTCTCTTGATAATATGTAGGGAATTTCAGATATGAAGTTACAATTAAGATTTTTCGCAATCCCTTCTCTGCCTAAAAGATGGTTGGAGAAACTGACCCCTTCCTTTTGTATTTCTACCTTCTCTATTGGAATTCATCCATCATTATGATGTATTTGAGTCATCTTGTTCTAACAACTCTTCATTTTTGTGGAGTTATGATTTTTTTTTGTATTACAATCACCTTCTTTTAGCCAATTTTCTCTAGATTTTGATTTCCAATAGAATTCTTCTTTGGCTAAAATTTATTCGAACTCCTTCACTAGTTCCTTTTCCTTATAATATTCATTTTGGGACATTCCATGCTAGATGAAATGTTCAATCAAGACTTCCATTTCCTCTGCCATCCTCTTCTTTTCCTTAAAAACACTCATTAACATCGTTTTGTTCCATATCTTTAGTTTCTCCTTCAACAATTGTAGTCGTTTATAGAAAGCAAACATCTCTGTACCTTTAATGTGTCTCGACTCCATCCAACAATCTGCTATTATTTCTGTCATACCTAGCCAGCGAAACCACATCTTTTCAAATTTGATTTGAGATTTTGAGGGCCTTACTAGGATGTTTAATTCCGTTGGAAAATGGTATGAAATTGGGACGGGTTCGATCAAAGCACTTGGTATCAAAGGAGCTCCCATCCATTTGTCTGACGTAAAGAATCTGTCTAGTCTTTCGGCCATATTGGAGAAACCCGACCTCCTATTTGTCCTTGTGTACTTACTGTTGGAATGGACAATGTACATCAACCCCCATGTTGTAATGAATTGGAAAAATTCAACTTGCACCTGAGCCATTTGCCCCACTCTACCAATTTCATTATTCTTCTAATTATTCTATGGAAACCATGGCTTGCAACATCAAATGCTTCTATAGGATCCAAATTAGGGGAAATTATCATTTCAAATAATAATGTCACAAAGAAATTAGTTCTTTATCCTCCAACTCAACCTCATCAACATGGTGATCAAGCCAATTGGATAGATTTTGGAGATATAGAAGAAGATAGCCTACGAGTATTAATGATGATATAAAGACATCCTATATTGCAAGGATAAGATGAGGATGCAGTCCTCGATCACATAATCCAAAATAATTACACTAGACAAGAGGAAGCATTGTTATTCTTACCATGTACATCTAATCCCATGTATTCATTACTTCCTGCAGCCTCTTCTGAGACATATTTGTCAACTGCACAACTACTTAACGTGTTGCTACCATGCACAACAACTTCAATTACAACATGCCTGAATACAACCTCAATGAGTATACTTACCACTTAGGTGGAGATTACCGCTAGAAGGTTCTTAAATATTAATAGTAGACTATTTCCAAAATAACAAAAACAACTGGTGTCTTTGTTGCATGAACAAAAAGAAGCTTTTGCTTGGGATTATAATGATATGAAAGGATTTGAACCAAATCTTTGTATACATAGAATATACACCAAAGAAGATTGTGGGTTGATCAGACAACCTCAAAGGAGGATGTATCCAACAGTCAAAGAGATAATAAAGACTAAACTGCAAAAAAAGATAAATGTAGGATTCATCCATTCCATTTTTGATAGCCCATGGGTCTCACCACTTATTATAGTGCCAAAGAAAGGGGGGAAATGGAGAGTCTGTGTTGACTACAAGGAACTCAATTCAATAACCAGGAAGGATCACTTTCCTCTTCCATTTATTGATAAGGCTTTACACTCTTTAGTTGGAAATAAATATTTCTCATTTTTGGATGGTTTTAGTGGTTATAAACAAATTTGGATTACACTAGAAGATCGGGATAAAACTACATTCACTTGTCGATGTGGTACTTATGCCTATGTTGTCCTCCCTTTTGGACTGTGTAATGCACCTGTAACATTTGAAAGAGTAGTCATTAGCATATTATCAGATTTAACACATGATTGCATGGAAGTATATATGGATGAATTTACCACATATGGTGATAGTTATGAGGAAGATATGGCCAATTTGACTAAGGTGTTTCAGAGATGTAGAGATCACAACCTTTCACTCAATTATGAGAAGTGTTATATGATGATGCAAGGAGTAGTTCTTGGCCACCATGTCCCTCAGAATGGTATACAAATTGACCCTATTAAAATAAAGGTCATTAAAAATTTGTCGCTACAATCAAGGCAAAAAGATGTTAGAAGTTTTCTTGGCCATGCATGCTATTATAGAAGATTTATTAAGGACTTCAACAAAATTGCATCACCATTATATGTCCTTTTAACTAAAGATGTTGAATATATTTGGACCCAAGGGTGTCAACAAGCCTTTCAGAAATGGAAGGATGTTTTGACAAAAGCTCTTATTCTTAGAGGATTGAAATGGACCTTGTCATTTCATATACATATAGATGCATCAACCATGTAGTTGACTTTCAGTCTTGGGGAAAAAAGAAAGGATAAAAAAATACACAATATATTATGTTAGTAAAAATCTGCAAGCAACTAAACGTAATTATATAGTCACAAAAAAAGAAATGTTAGTTGTAATCTATTCTATCAATAAGTCTAGATACTACATCACATGTTATCAAGTTTTTGTTCATATAGACCATGCAACAATAATATGTTTGATGAATAAGACAATTGTAACATGCCGGTTGGTAAGATGGTTACTAATTTTGTAGGAATTTGACATAGCCATAGTTGACAATTCAGGTAAAGAAAATGTAGTTGCAGATTTCTTGTCAAGACTTACAAACACATACTCAAAAAGTTTGATTGATGACTCATTCCCTGATGAGCACATCTTTGTACTCCAAACTCTTGACCCTTGGTATGCAAAAATTGCAAACTATTTAGTCTCTGGAAAGGTGTCACCTTATTTTTCTATTAGAGAAAAGTGTTAGTTAGTAGGAGAGTTTTTCTTATTCATGGATTGCAGGATACCTCTTTTATACTGGACCAAACAACATTATGAGATGTTGTCTCAAAGAAGATGAGATTCATGACGTTCTTCATGCTTGTCATGATGAACCTCTTGGGGGTCACTTTATCGCCAAAAGAACAACTCTTAAGGTGCTAAATACAAGGTATTAATGGCCTTCTATCCATAAAGATTTAGTTAAGTATACCAAACATTGTGACAGATGCCAAAGAATGGGGAGGCCTACCAAGTCCGATTAAATGCATTTGAAACCACGGTTAGTATTAGTACCATTTGATAATTGGGGTTTGGACTTTATAGGACCTATTAATCCTCCATCAAATAGTAAAGAGTATATATTGGTATGTACAAATTATGTCACAAAATGGGTTGAAGTATGAGTAATAAAGCATGCAAGGGATAACAAGGTTACTAAGTTTAAATATGAAGAGATTTTCATGAGATATGGTGTTCCAAGTGAGCTTGTTACTGATCAAGGTCCACAATTTATATCTATCCTAATTGCAACATTAATGGATTAATACAAACTAAGGCATCATAAAAGTAATACATACCACTGACAGACCAATGGACAAGTAGAAGTGACAAATAAGGAGCTAGAGGCAATCCTAACAAAAATAGTTGTAATTCATTAAAAGGATTGGGCTTCCAGATTATAAGAAGAGGTATGGGCTTACAGGACTACGTGGAACATTGCTATAGGATTCACACCATTTGAATTTGCGTATGGTGCAAAAGCAACTATGCCCATGAAATTTGTGCATATGGCAGTAAAGAAACAATATATTTAACAACAACACAAATAGAGAGAATTCAAAAACTTAATATACTTGATGAATTCAGAAGGGAAGCATTGCAACAGATAGAGATAGTTCAAAATCAACAAATCAAATGGCATGATAAATATATCAAAACAAAGCAATTTAAATGAGGTGATTGGGTATTATTATTTAAATCTCATTATAAGGATCATACAAGCAAATTGCAAACTAGATGGTTGGGTCCTTATGAATTTGTAGAGGTATAATTTAACGGAGCAGTAAAATTGTAGACCATTGACGAGGTGAAATTTTCACTTTTGGTCAATGGTCACAGACTCAAACTATACAACAAGCCAAACAATAAGGATGAGCTTATCTAGCAACATGGATTTTTCAACAAAATCATTTGATCTTGATATTCCACAATCAAGATCTGATGAGTTTTTGGAATAAATTTTCAAGTAGAAATTAATAAAGTTCTCATATATTTGAGAACACTCCGTCACCACAAAAAAGTAATCATCCATCATCCTTGGGTATTTCATGGTAGAGGGCCCTGTATCCTATGGCCTCCACCTCAGGACTTGTCTTGTTTGTGATTATCCACATGTTGCAATTTTCTCAACCTACCTCAATATCCCATGACAATACCATCATTTCCAGTTCCACTCATACACATAACATATTCAAATTCATGTCATCTGTGCCATCACATTGATGTTTTCAAATTTCATTCACCACCAATTCATAATTGCAACACAACTCTTAGGAGATTACACATGCAAACTGCATACTTCATGATAGCTAAACACAACTCACCACATGTATATAATAATTTTTATTGCATACACATCATTGAATAATTTATAAATCTTTATATCTTTGTCACATCACATTTATTGCATACATTTCATGTATTATATTCTGATTTATCACAACACAATTTTTTGTGCTCTTTCCACATTTATCAATCACTCCCTTTGTTCTGCATATGTGGGCACGTTACAAAATTTAAGTTGGGGGGAGGGTGGTCATGTGATCCTATTTTAGTAATGATCCTCACATTAATGAAAGCTTTCTTTCTTGAGCCTATCTTGTCAATTTTTCTTTACAAGTATTTATTTCCTTTGCTTAAGTATTTTCAATTTTGGGAAATTGATAAAAGTTTAGGAAGGAATACAAAAAAATCATTAAGACAGAGTAAAAGGGAGTTAAGAATTTGTAGGAAGTAGAGTGAATTTTTGTGGAAAATTAAACAATTTCCATGTTGGAGAAGGAAATGGAAGGAAAACCTATTAAAAAAGAACCCTTGTTTCTTATAATTCCTAAAAATGTAGTTCATCATAGAGATGAACTCGTGAACACAAGGTGGCTAGATTATTTTTACAAGCTAGGTGACTAAGACACACTAGTGGCGTTAGAGTTCACTTGGACTTTCTAGGATAATGTAGCAACAGTTATGGGTTTAAGCGTGGATGAAAGCATGATAGCAATTGCTGAAGTGACTAGGATTTCATTTGACTATTTAGCACTCATGAAGTAGTTTCTAGTCGAGATGAGTTTACTAGACCTAGGGACCTGCTTTTGGATATATCAAAGCAGGGGACTTGAAGGGTTTCTCTATTTGAAAAATGGGTTGAGGTAGGAAAAATAATCATAGGTATCTATCTTGTGAGGTCCAAATATCTTTTTTGTACTCGCACCATTTTAAGCTTCTCAGTCATTTGCGCCATGGAAAGTTGGTTAATGTACTAGATTACCTTGCTCACTTTCTTACCCAAATGGTTGTGGAAGTTTATAACAACAAGGATACTTGTTTGTCACACCATTGTCTGATTACTCAAGTATAGTAAAGAGAAGTTTAGCTATATACTTTCCTAATACGAGTCAGGAAGAATTACTTAAATTCAAAAAGATTAAACTTGTAAATCTTAGGCCGGGTGGTAAAAAAAATTAGATTTAGGGGACTACAAATGGGGGAAACTAGTAAAACCCAAGAAAAAGAAAAATCAAGGGAAATTAGTTCTTCTTTGAAGAAGATATATCTATTTCAAAAAAACCCCTAAATCATGCTCATCTAAATAAGAGATAGAGGATACTAAGCCAACTCCTCCTGCAGACAAGACCCAAGATTAGAAATTGGCCCAAAAACCTACCACAAAACCTAGAGCTAAACTTATTGATAAACAAGTAAAGTAGAAGAAATGAAAATAAAAGTAGATGCATCCATAAAAGAAAAAGAGATAACCCCTTGGGTTAAAATCCCTGTCGTTTCCACAACAAAAAGAACAAAGGAAACTTCTCTTTTGGAACAAAAGGAAGTAATGATAGATCAAAATATCATAAGGGAAAAAGATTAAGAGTGAGTGAAAGCCCTGCAATTGAAAAATAAATTATGGAAGATACACTTGTTGATAAAAAGAAAAGGAAGATAGAGACTACTTCAATTGATGGCAACCAAAAAAACTCAAACCCTTGCTATGCGGTCTAAGCAGACCACTGCTACCACTACTATCCTAGAAGAATCCCTTGTTGCTTCTAAAGTGACTAAGTAAATATTAGTATTGACACAAAAATATGATAAGAAAAAAAGAAAAGCAACCAAAGAGGGAGTGAAATAGAGGCGATCTCATATATTAAAAGGGAAACCAAACATTGCTAGGGGAAAACAAAAATTAAGGACAATTCTAAATTTAGAATTTGAAACAAATAGTGAAAGGGAATATCTCTTTAGACAGAGAGAATATCATACATAAGAAAAGGAGGTATAATTTGAGTTAGAAAACCCCCAAAATTTTCCCATAGTAGAAGATGATGTAGCCTCAAGAGAGATGCCACAACCCTTAGAGGGGTATGTCTTCGAGGAAATAGGAGAAGATAGAGGTAACCAAGTAGATAAACTTGCAAAGAAAAAAAATGAAGAGGAGAAGATTGAAATACATGATAAGGAACTTGTACAACCTAAAATAAGTGAGCTATTACCTGAAGAACACATCAATTTAGATAGGTTAGCAAAAATGACTACTAAAGAAACTGATGAGGTCATATAAACACTCTTGAAACTGTTAGCATTATGTTATATGTTGTCATTGATGCCAAATCTTGTGGTCCAGATTGGGTCCGGATGTGGTACGTTGAACAACAATATATGTATGAGATGTTGTTGGGTGTTTGGAGTTTTCCCGAACGTCTTGGATTTTTAGAAGATGTGTTGCTAATATTACTTAGTGTTGTTTTTGGGTCCGGATTGATCAAGATGTCAAGGTTTGGGTCCAAAAGTCAAGGTTGTGCTATGGCGGTTTTATAGCGTGTGGATAATGTTTTAGGTCCATCTTTGGTGATGTATGTAGCATGTTGATGTGTTCAATGAGAAACGTTGTGATGTGGTCTACTTCTCATTCCTTCCCACCACTAGGATGTTTAGCAGAGACTTATTTTAGATCTCTTCCTTGGCTGACATAGAGGATTATGTTTTTCTGGAGACAATATATGTAGGAGAATAATTTTGATGAAAATTGGTGTGACTTTTAGTGTTGAAGATATGCCAGATTGAAAGAATTCAGTTGATGTGTTAAGTTGTGTTGTAGATTTTTACCAGAAGCAATTCTGATAGTGTAGATTATGTTTCAATGGGGGATTCTCTTTTATCTTTCTCTCTTTGGCAGTGAGCCTCTTCCGGGGTAGTGAGCCCTTTTGTAGTGAGCCATCCCTTGTAAAAATCACCTTAATTGGTGTCACCTTAACCGTTGTTTCTATATTGAGAATTATAATTCTCCGTAGTTTTTTCCTTCTTGGGTTTTCCACGTAAATTCTGATGTTCCTTGTGTCAGATCTATTATGTGTATATATGTTTTCACGCTTATCTATTTTTGATTAATTCTGCTTGTTGTTCTGAATATATGAATAAAGTTTAAAAAGGAATTTTATTATCAACTAATTCACCCCCCCTTAGTTGCCTGGATATTTAACAATTGCTATCCGAACTTTGGCTCCTTGAAATAGAGCTTAACCACTTGAGATAGATCCCAATTCAATGGCACACAAATTATCCATTCCTATCTTTGAAGGATCTGATTACAATTTTTTGAAAGTAAAGATGAGAGGTTATCTGGTTTCTCTAGGTTACAACATTTGGAAGGCGATGGAGACTAAGTATGTTCAATCGACAAATGGTCTTACTGCTTTGGAAGAGATTCAAGCCTATGAAGAAATTGAAAAGGCAAGGTATGCTATCTTTAGTGCATTATCAAAAATTGAATTGATGAAAGTTATTTCTTTGAATATTGCTTATGAGGTTTAGCAAAAGCTAAAAGATATCTATGAAGGAAATGAGAGAGTTAAGCTGACAAAGAGGCTAACAGCTAAGCGAAGGTATGAAAACCTGAAGATGGAAGAAGGAGAAGACATGGTAAGCTATTTTGAGAAGAATGAAAGCGCATTGAATGAAATCAGAGAACTAAGGCACCTTGAATGATGAAGATGTTATTGACAAAATATTGATGACTTTATCGGTGAGTTACAATGATAAGATCCCAACTATTGAAGAAACCTATGATCTGAAGAAGTTCACTAGAGAGCAACTATTTGGCACCCTGAGTGCATTTGAACTAAGAAAGTTTGAAAAGTTAAAAGACAAATTAGATACAACATTCAAAGCATTTCAAGATGGTATGGATGGTGATGAGAGCCCAAATGAGATGGAAGCAAACTTTTTGAGGAAACTGAAGAAAGACATCAACAAGTACAAAGGTATGTTACCCTTTAAATGTTTCAGATGTGGAAAGATTGGTCATATACCTACTAGATGTCCAGAAAAGGGAACAAGACAAAAGTTTAGGGAAAACAAGGGGAAGTTCAATAAGAAAGCCAATTATGTTAAGGATGATGCTAGCATTTTAGATGATGATTCAGACCATGAAGAAGGTGATTGCTTATTTCTAGGAGAAAACAATGTTCCTAGCTTTGACATCTCTAAGACTGTCACTACTGCATTTCATGCTAGAAGAGATAAAAATGAATGGTTGATTGATAGTGGATGCTCAAATCATATGACTGGTGATAAAAGTAAGTTCATAAAGCTTGAAAAATATGATAGAGGTTCTGTTAGTTTCAAAGATGATCAAACATTCACAAATTGTTGGAATTGGTTTAATTACTTTTGATGGATGTTTACTATGTGAAAGGCTTGCATCATAATCTTTTGAGTGTTGGACAGATGTGCCAAAATGGATATAATGTTGTTTTTCAAGATAATGGATGTGAGATCCCAAAGGAGTCCGGAATAGTTATTGCAACTGGAAGAAGGACAAATGGAAATATGTATCAGTTGGAAGGAGCTACACGACATTATTTTTTTAGGGGGCGTTTTTTTTAATAAAAAAAACTAATTTTGCCCTAATAAGCAAAATTGTGAACATGTTTTATTTCACCTAACTTGTATGTAGTGTTCTCGAACCGACAACCTTGGGGGGGAGGGGGATTTTTGGCTTCCTTAATTTAACCCTTGGCTATATTCTAACTAGAGGGCATATCATCTGCATAGATTTCTATAGGGCATCATTTGGTTGTAGCCTCATCTACATGTTTTCCAGTTCTGCACACTTGCATTTCATGTTGGATCTTCTTCTTCGAGCTATGTTATACATGCACTATCATAAAGTGCCACACCTCTTTGTCCTTTGTCTTTTGATGACACGTATGATGCAATTCTTCTGTATTGTAGATTAGGAATTCGATATCAAACCTTTGACCTGTCTCCTCTATTGAGCATGTCAGTATGTTTGTGTAATCGATGGTTCCCATACATGGTTTGCACGCCTGATCTTTATCATATGCAGCGAGTGATTCATCATCATCAACATTGGTACCTAGCTTTGTCACGCTTTGATGTTTTTGGTGCAACATTAGTTCTCATTCTTCTTATGGAGGAACATTTACAGGAAATTCTACATTTTTGGAGGGCTTCATGGTCTTCCTTCGTCTCTTTTTGGAGAGAAGTTTTGTTCCCACTGGGTTTTCTCCTTTTCTCCACTTTACAGAGATTTGCATGTTGTGATTGGGTACATCATCAAGCCTTATTGTCAGGACCCAAATTTGCATGTAGTTGCCTTTGTTGCATATAGCTACATTCATGCACTTAGATTTTTAGCTTCTCCCTAAATTCATCTTAAAGGGGGGTGTTAGAGTAAAAAGTTTTATTTACTTTATTAATTCAATCATATTGATTAATTAATTAAGTCACCTTTTTCTTTTTTCTCTTAAGCTATATTTAGGAATCTTTTTTAGGCATTTAATAATCATTTAATATGCATGCATCCCTTAGGTATATTAATAATTAATTAATTATTAATTATAGATTGCTTTTTAGGGTTTCTATCTTTAGAATTAGATTTCTTTATAAGGATGACATATCCTTCATTGTAAATCAAGCAATAAGCAATATTCAATCAAGCATTCAGTTCTTGTTATTGTCTTCAATATTCTTGTTTGTTGTGCAATTTCTCCTTTGTATGTGACATGTATTCTTGCAAATGATTATCTGGGCTTGTGGGAATTCAACAATCATGAATTCTAACAAATTTGGGTTGCATTTTTAAGAGAGAAGTTTGAGGCATTAGAGAAGTTCAAGATATTGAAGGAAAAAGTTGAGAATGAGGTTGATAGGAAAGTCAAGTGTTTAAGATGCGACAAAGGTGAAAAATTTATTTATGATGAGTTCAATGATTTCTGTAAAAAAACGTGTCATTATAAGACATTTATCTGCCTCCTAGACACCGCAACAAAATGGTGTAGTAGAAAGAATGAACCGAACTATACATGATGCAACCAAAACTATGATGAAAGGAGTAGAATTACCAGAAGTCTACTAGAGAGAAGTAGTTCATACAATAGCATACACTCTTAACAAAATTTTGTACATAAGGAAATATGGGAAGACATCCTATGAACTTTGGTATGGTAGAACTTTGACATTGAAATATTTCAAAGTATTTGGAAGCAAGTTCTATATTCAGAGAGATGAGGATAATCTTGGAAAATTCAACAATAGAGTAGATGACAACATATTTTTAGGTTACTTAACAAAGAGCAAGGCATACCGGTGTTACAACAAAAGGCTGAATAAGATTGTTGAAAGTGGAAATGTGAAAGTTGATGAAAGTTCTTCGATAGACTCAAAAATAGCAATAGGATATGAATCTGATGAGTCCAGAGAAAAGAAAAAGGAAGAATAAAATAGAAGTGAAGAAAATAATGATCAAGATGCTTCAACATATACATCCAAGACTTCAGGTATGTTCAGAAGAATCATTCAAAAGATTAGATTATTGGAGATAAGAGTGAAGGTATTATCACAAGAAGCAAAGCGACTCAAGAACACATTTTGTTATGTTTACTATTTGAAACTGAGCCAAAGATAGTAGAAGAAGCTTGTAATTATCATATTTGGATGAAGGCAATGCAAGAGGAACTGGATCAAATTGAGAAAAATCAGACACGCGAATTAGTCAACAAACCAGAAGAAAAGAATGTGATTGGAACTAAATGGGTATTCCAGAACAAGTTGGATGAAGATGGAAAGGTTGTAAGAAACAAGGCAAGGTTGGTTTGCAAAGGATATACTCGGATTGAAGGCATTGACTTTGATGAAACTTATGCCTCAGTTTCTCGAATGGAGGCAATCAAGATGTTCTTGGCGTTTCCAACATTTAATGACTTCAAGGTTATCAAATGGATGTAAAATCAACATTGTTAAATGGAGAATTAAAAGAAGTTTATATTGAACAATTAGAAGGTTTCAGGTTGAAAGATGGTCCAAACATTGTTTGTAGATTGAAAATGACTTTGTATGGACTGAAACAAGCCCCTAGAGATTGGTATGAAATATTAGACAAGTACCTAACTAACCAAGGATTTTAGAAGGGTTCAGCTGACATCAATTTATATTTCAAGACTGATCCAGGTAAAATCCTAATTTTTGTGGTGTATGTTGATGATATGATATTTGGAGGAAATGAAGGTATGTGCAAAATATTTGCTAGTGAGACGCAGAAAGAATTTGAGATGTCCATGATTGGCGAGTTAAATTTATTTCTTTGTTTGCAAGTTAATCAGAATGATAAAGGAATTTTCATTTCTCAGTCTAAGTACATCAAAGAGTTGTTAAAGAAGTTTGGGTTGGATAATTCTGAACCTGTGTGTACACCTATGACCACTGGATGTAAATTAATCAAAGATGATGAATCTCCTAAGGTAGATTCAAGTCAGTACAGGTCAAATATTAGAGGACAGTTATATTTGTTTTCTACCAGACTGGATATCGTGTATGTAGTTTGTTTGGCAGCCAGATTTCAGTAAGAACCAAAAGAATCACATGTTGTGGCAGTAAAAAGGATCTTTAGATATCCAAAAGGAATAAAAGAGTTTGGTTTGTGGTATCCCAGGAGCTCAAATTTTACCCTGACAACTTATACAAATGCTTACTGGGATGGAAGTGTTGATGACAAGAAAAGTACAAGTGGAGGAGCATTCTTTCTTGGCTCCTAGTTGGTTGCTTGGTCGAGTAAGAAGAAAAAATTTGTGTCTCTCTCTACAGCTAAAGCAGAATACATTGCAACATCTTCATGTTGCACACATATCTTATGGATGAAGCAAACTTTAAAGGACATTGGTGTAGAGTTTGATGACCCTATCTCAATCATGTGTAACAATACCAATTCAATAAGTATCTCAAATAATCTGATACACCAATTCCAGAATAAAACATATATCTATTAGGTACCATTTCTTGAGGGAAAAAGTGTTGGACAATGAAGTCAAACTTAAATATGTACCTACAAAGGAGAAGATTGCAAATATCTTCACTAAGGCATTTTGTAAGGATACTTTTGAGTATCTTTGATAGTTGCTAGGGTTACTACCCCTCTCCAGTTTGAACTAATGTACATTCTTGATGTGCATTGGTCCAATGAGCAACTTGCATATTCTTACATGGACTAATGCTTGGGTGCTTCCTCTTAGGGGGAGTAGGAGTGAGTTTCATAGGGGGAGTTTTGCCTGCCTTTGTCATTGTTGTCAAAGGGGGAGAGAGAGTATAATGTATGTTTATCACCTTAATGGATGTTTCCATCGATGAAAAAGGGGGAGATTGTTAGCATTATGTTATATGTTGTCATTGATGCCAAATCCTATGGTCTAGATTGGGTCCAAATTGGGCTTGGATGTGATATGTTGAACAACAATATATGCATGAGATGTTGGACATTTGAATTTTCTCGAACGTCTTGGCTTTTCAGAAGATATGTTGCTAATATTACTCAATGCTATCTTTGGGTCTGGATGTCAATATTTTGGTTTCGAAGTCAAGGTTGTGCTATGGTGGTTGTATAACATATGGATAATGTTTTAGGTATGGGTTTGGCGATGTATGTAGCGTGTTGATGTGTTTGATGAGGAATCTTGTGATGTTGTCTACTTCTCATTCCTTCCCAACACCGGGATGTTTAGTGGAGACCTATTTTATATCTCTATCTTGGCTGACATAGAGGATTATGTTTTTCCAAAGACAATATATGTAGGAGTATAATCTGAATGAGTTATGATGTGGTCTTTAGTGTTGAATATATGCGAGATTGAAAGAATCCAGTTGATGTGTTAAGTTGTGTTACAGATTGTTATTGGAAGTAGTTTCGATAGTGCAAACTATGTTTTAGTGGTAGATTCTCTTTTATCCTTCTCTCTTTGGTAGTGGGCCTCTTCTTGGGCAGTGAGCCCTTCTAGGCAATGATCCCTTCTATAGTGAGCATCTTGGCAGTGAGCTATCCCTTGTAAAAATAACCTTAACTAGTGTCATCTTAACCAGTGTTTCTATATTGAGAATTAACATTCTCTGTGGTTTTTCCCTTCTTGGGTTTTCCATGTAAATTCTGGTGTTCCTTGTGTCAGATTTGTTATGCGTATATTCTTTCATGCTTATCTATTTTGGATTAATTTTGCTAGTTGTTTTGAATCTGTGAATACATTTTAAAAAGGAATTTTATTGTCAACCGATTCACCCCCCCTCTTAGTTGCTTGGATATTTAATAGAAACAAGAGACTTCCTGCACGACAAAGCCATTGAAATATAAAATAGTATAGGCTAAAGCTCATTAAGTATCCTCATCAATCACTTGAACTTCAATAACACTTAATTTATGGAAGTAGGTGAAACAATTGCAATTGCATGAAGAAAAGTTATAGAAGGAAAAAGCCCAAATACAACAAAAGTTGCAGGAATATGAGGAAACAATTTTAAAACTGAGAATTAAGATGGATACCATGGCTCCAAGGTCCCACCTAATAGTTAATTGTCAACCACTAGCTAGAGTTTACACACTGGTCTTAAGGGAGAAATTACTCAACTTTCAGTTTATGCAACCTTATTTTGACTTGCCCTCTTCAGCTGTTACTCCTAAGGAATTCTTCCATATCTTCTAGACTTCTACTCCAGAAATAAAAACTTTATTGTGTGAGTTCTACATGCATAGGCTTGGCATCCCCTATGGCACTAGATGAAATCCTCTCTTATCCATTGTAGATGTATAAATAAAAGTGTTTTGTTCTAATTTCATAAATGAAGAAATCATAGTTAAATAAATGATTACATATAAAGAGATAGAAAAAAAAACTTCCCTTGCCCTTAGAGCTTAGTTAGATAATGCAAATGCCATAATATATGAGAGGGTGTCACTCAATGATAAATCTGATGTTTCGCAGAGTATATTAACATCCAAGATGGATCTATATTCAACATATGAGAATATGCTTCATGATCAAGGCAGGGACATATTGAGATTTGTTGTTAATAGGTGGTAGGAACTCACACATAATTTATAGGAAAAAGAGCCTCATTCCTTATATAATTTTCATGCAAGTATACACGGTGTGAGAAGGTATATAGATTTGGCCAAGGAGCAAACATAAAGTGACTACCCCTTCAATTTCAACCTCCATTTCTATTATAGCCAATATTGGACTATAAAGGTGTTGGATATTGCTCTTGCTAGGATATGTTGTTGTCATTGATGTCAACATATTTCAATGTTTTGTATTGCAGAGAGCTGTTTGGTGTTCCGGTGATTGCTGAGAATTGATTTGGATTTGTGGTTTAGTATGAAGTATCTCTAGTGTCTCTACTTCATTCCTTATTGGTTTCAGTGATCCATAAGTTTACTTGATCATATCATTTGATCTGGTTTGAGGTTTGGTCTTTATGTTCAGTGGCTGGTAGAGTTTGGTATTTGATCCGTTGTTTTACGATATGATCATATCTTTGGTTGTGGATTTGGGAGAGTGTTTTAGATGTTCATGTGCATCTTCATTTCAGATTGTTCATGATTTGGTACTCTAGAAGCTATCTTTCTGATCCGAGTTGCTGTTGTTATGTGTTCTTGAGTGTTAGCGTGTTGATCGATGAAGATTTGAATTAGCAGTGTTGGTGCAACTATTGCAGATAGTTCTAACATTCTTGTTGGTGTTTCCTAATCATGTCCTATTTCTCTTGGTGGTCTGCATTAATTATTGTGCGAGTTCTTGATGATATTTTTGGTTTGGTGACATTCTCCGTGTTATGCGGTATTTTGGTACTATGACGTGTTGCGATTGGTCTTGACAATATTTCTGGTGGTGATGAGTGTTTGGAGATTTGATTTAGGTCCATGTTGTGCTATCTATGTTATTGTATTGGTCCAATGGTTGATTTATGTATCGAGTGATGTAAATTTGTAATTGGGTGTTACGGGTTTGGCTGACCTTGTAGTCAAGGTTGATGATTTTTATAAATGGGTGTAGTATTCATGTAATTTGGGTGTTGGTGTTGTGTCTGCATTATCAGAGAGTGGTGTATGTGTGATCAAACAAATTCATCCTTCAGTGTGGTGTATTGAGAAGAGATTGGTGAAGGGCAGACAAATGAGCTTAATCAGAACCGTCATTAGGCATTAGCATATGCTATCTTTTTAGTTCACTCTTTCTGGATTGTAGTCCGATCATTATTGTAAGGTAGTAAACCTTCCCCGAGGGTTGGAGCCTTCGGGGTCATTGCAATTTGAGTAGTGATCTCTAGGCAGTGTGCCCGAATGCATGTGCATTCCCCATTGTAATATTTATACATACTACTGTAGAGTGTCATCTTATTGTGGGTAGGTTCCCATCGTGGTTTTTTCCTTAACCGAGTTTTCCATGTCAAAATAATTGGTGTTATGCATGTTGCTATTATTGGTGTTATCTTTCTTTTTGTTGCAGTTGATCAAATTTGAGATTGTGCTTAATTGGTTTAATCCGATGAAAACTAATTCACCCCCCCACCCCCCTCTCAGCTTTCCTTCCTTGTTGTTGCCAACAAAAGGTATAGAATAGTATGATAAAAATGTTGAGGATCCTAGGTGGCAGGAGATTGTAGAACATAATTGATTATGTTGGAATCCTTTAGCTAATACTACATGCATGAATGTATCTTCAAATTTCAAAGAGACGCCTCTAGTCCAAAATAGGTTGAAGAGACCTAACTTGGGACAAGGAGGAGTATAAGTTGGGGGAATGATAGGGGTCTAGAATGTCTGTTTTTATCTATTACAATTTAGAATTTGGTCGAAATTTGTAGTTAATTTTCATAAACATCAGTCATAGTATGGTTTGAGAACCTTTTGTATGTGTTGATTCAATGATGATGATGATGATGATATGTGTGTGTGTGTGTGTGTGTGTGTGTGTTGTGTGTGCTAACTTGTCTTGTAGTATCCTTTCAAAGCCAAAGTTGATTGTTCCTGGAGTCACTCATTGTCTTAGTTCCTAAAGACACTACAAAATGAATGATAATTTTGTATGCAACAATTCAAACAGATTAAATGATCTAAGGGTAGAACTTCCACATGGATTCTTTTTGCTATGAATTCAACCGCCCAATTATGTACTATTTTGAAAATCTATTGAATCTTATGTAATGGATAATTACGTAGATGAAAGGTTGTTAAGAGTTGTATTCCTAACAAGACTCTTGCTTGGTTTATGCTCTTTTAATTGTTGTTAATAAACCCCTTCCTATTTACTAGGATCAAGTTGTAATCAGTTAGAGACTGCCATTGGAAAGATAGTATAAATAAGATTATGTTCTAACCTAAAAAGGTTAACGAGTTATTGTCCTTATACTATTAGCTATGTTTTATTCAATATGAAAGTTATGATCAATATATACAATGCAATTATGAGTTGACGTATATTCTTGTGAGCTAGTAATTAGGTACTTAACCAAGGGGCCCCACTTGAGGTATACTATCATTGTTGTTAGCATAGTTTAGATTCGGTTTTGTTTCTACCATTAGAGAAAGTTTTTGAATTATGTTAGAATAGTTGTTAACTGTTTATTCTCCTGCAACAATTATAGTTGTGATTGTGTTGGTAAACAGTTTTGTCTCCCTTTATTTACTTAATCTTTATACATTATGGCTTGAGGAAAGAAAGACAAATTTTCTACCAATCAGTTGGAAAATCATTATATTGATTAACCTCTGAATTAAGGTACAACTCCCTTTAATAAATATTCAATCAGCTCCAAATTACACACAATCAATAGAATGCTTTTCACCAGAAAGCACTAAAAGGTAATTGCATTCACTAGTCAATACGAAATGAATGCAAGCACCGATTCACATATAACTCTTTACATAAAGCCGACAGACTTCACACGTACACTAAAACAAAATGAAAAGCCTTAAAAGATGAAATTTGCTAATAATTTTCTGCACACATAGAAGATATAACGGCTCTTTCTTTGAAACATATTTTCACAGAAATCAAATTCCAAATATCAAACACATAGATTTGAAATCAAAGATAACTATTAATGATATTTTCATTCATTGATGATCATCCACCTTCTAAATACATGAAGTTTTTCAGCTAATTTTAAAGATAGTCTTTTCAAAAACTTAGTGAACCCTTATAAAGTCATTGCAAAACATATAAATAGGTCGCCAAACCAATAGTTTTAACCAAAGTAAAATTAACTCGTAAGAGTTAATAGAAAACTACCCTAACTGCATAACCGAAGTTAAAAATGACTAGACTCGCTGGAAAACAACTGCTAGTAGTGCTAGTCATGCCGTCTGCTCGGTCTCGGTGTGATTTCTCGGGTTGGTGTTTTGAACAGATACCATTATCGCCTTTTTCGCACTCCACTCTCGATGCACCTTTGAAAATTCCTGAATTACAATTACATGTGGCAAACTAATGTGAATTACTCTCTGCTTCTAGAGATCCTTCTTTCTCTTCACCATCTGCACTTTGTCCCTATGTGAGTCCAGGTGATCGAGACAAATTGTGAGCATCGATTCTACTTTGGAAATCCTCATAAAATCTCCCACAACCAAGGATTTCTCCACCTTGATTTGTTTAATGTGGTTGCTAAACTGGTTAATCATCTCTGCAGTATCTTCCAGAGTTTGGCTATCTTCTTTAAGCAATTGGACATCCACGCAGCGTAGATCCTTCTGCATGGTCATCCTTAAGGTTGTTAATTCGCCACGTAGACTGGCTAATTCACTATGGCCCTGTTCAATAATCTGGTTGCGCCACTCAATGCTCTCTTTGCAAATAAACATTATGTCTTCATTTAACCCTTACACTTGCCTTTCAACAAGAAAATTCATTAGGCCATAACGTTGAATATCACGCATTTGTTTTGAAATCACTACCCATTTAGTCTTCTCCTTCTACCACAAGATTAAGTCGGAATCCCATTCTTTGGTGACTTCATTAGCATCTTTGAAAATATGGACTAAATCCGTTATGTAATTGGTCCCTTGATGCATGATCGAGGTGAGCCATTCTGAGAAAACCTCGGCAATCATCCTGTTTCATTGAACCTCATCAAAGAATTTCTGATTACCAGGGGATTTTGGGCTAAATGGTCCTGAACTTTGAGACAATGGTAATGGGCTGTTCTGCAGAGCATGAATATACTGAGCCATTTGCATTAAATTTTGCTTTAACTTAGCCTTGTCTCTTTCATCTTTCCAAGTACGAGAGATAATTTGTTTGGTTGAATTCTCCAGATGTTTCACATCTACGGCTTTGGTTCCGACCCCCAAAGCAACTCGTTTAATAGCATAGTCTTCTTTTGAAGCAGTAACAACATCTTTGTCGGATGCGGGTTTGGCAATGTCTGCAGTCCAATGCTTCGTGCTTTCATCGAAACCAATCATAGCCTCCATTTTTAGCCTTTTGGGCTTCGTGGACCTTCCCAGACATTTACTCATAGCATCCTCCATTGATAACGAAATAGGGACCACGTTCCTTTTCCTGGTAATTGAGTCACTTAACCACTTGGGTGCTAGAGTCAGTTCCTTAGATGGCATGGGTGGAGATCCTGCTGAGGGTGGTAGTGTGGCACTATCTACATGAGATCAGATATCAAGCGTCCCTGAATCCTGGAAAGTAGTATCTACACTAGTTGAAACCTTGTCTATATCAAAAACAAGAGATTCCATATTGCATAGTGCTTCCTCTACATCCAAATCAAGAATGAGATGGGGAGCCGACAATTGAAAACTCTTCTTGGACCTTGACTTGGTAACCCGACCACCAATAGAAAGTTCAACCTCAGTGTCAAGTTTCTCTTCCTTAATCTTCGCCTGCCTTTTTCCTGCAATAGAAATGAGAATGTTAGTTAAAATAGGCAACTCCTAAGCCAATTTTCTATCCTGTGAATTATGTTGAAGGTGCGTGTCTAAATACTATCCTCCATCTTTTTACTCCAATCCACCTCTGGAAGAGGTTCATTATGTACTCGCTTCATAAACTCAAAATCAAGTACATCTTCATCATCAGTGGTGACACATGAAGTATCCATTGGCAATTTCATGTCATGAATTTGTTTCAAGGTTAACCTGGACCAACTCCTTTTCCTTACTTCAAACTCATCCAGGCAACCCTCCCAATAATCCTCCAACTGAAATACATGCTGATCAGGCACCATCTTCTTCACATATTGAGCAATGAAACCTTTACTATCAAAATTATCCCTTTTCACAAAGGTCTTCAAATGAAATCTCTTAAATTCTAACTCAAGATTCAACGCGTCAGAGACAGACCTACAACTGTAATGACCTAAATCAATGGGGAAAATCCCACTTGTGTCGTAGTCTTCACCATAATCCTTTGTGACATAGACAAGCTACCTGGAAACTTTGATCAAAATATAGGAGTCTGAAACATACTTGGGTAGCCTAAAGGGTTCACCTTTAAATCCTCCAACCCTTAGGTAAGTGAAGTGACTAAACTGTGTAAAGAAATTGCCATAGATGTTAACAAGTTCAACGACTTTTGCAAACATCCTCCTATGCAAGTTACCTTATAATTCAAAGGTCAACCTCCCAACAAAAATATCATTCCAGCAGAGATAATCATCAACATGCCCTTTTAAAGTCAAATTGGGATGATATTCATAAATTTTTATGCCTTGAACCCATTTTACATGGGACAATCTAGACCATTCTCTCACACAAGTGAGCATATATAACAGGTACGAAGACATATAAAAGTTTGACATCCCAGGGTAATTACTCAAACCTTTGTGTAATATTTCCGCGATAACAGTTCCCCAATCAATGAACCGATCTTTATCTAGAGTGACCTGGATGAAGAAATACATCCAGTCCTCCCAATAAGAGTGGGAATTACCCTTTACTCTGCTCAACAATATTACCAAGTCTCAGATTGCGGGAATTAAATGCTCACAGGTTAGAGGTCTTGGCAGCCTTGAGCCTCCTTTTTGGAATCTTAGAAGCCAATTCCGTGCAATAATAGTTCTGTAATACTGCTTTTTCTTAGAGAAAATTCCTTAAGATTTTCCAATCGTCCAATCTTCATAGGGTTCCCAACGTGGAATACCCATGGTTGCCATTACTGTCTATCTATCAATGGATAACAAAACCTCACCATTATTTTTCCTTATGCATCTATTACCCATGTCATAGTGATTCATACATTCTAAAACTAATTCAGGGCAAGGAGCAGCTGTGGGAAATGCGGCTGCTTCTAATAATCCACTCTGTGCAATATCCCTTATCATAGGATCTGCGACTGGGTTCCGTACTCTTTCTAGGAAATCATCTAAATCCAGTTGGACTAATGTTGTATCACCTAGTTTTGGTAAAGAGCTTACAAGAGAAGACAAGTTCACTAATTTGGGCAAAGTAGGCCTCATGTTTAGCTCATGATTTTCTCCAATTAACCCAGGCAAAGAAGGAAAGGGAAAACGGAAACAAAAAGCTAACAACATACCCAGATCTTTTAAAACAAATTGCAACAATTGAGAAAGTTGTTGAGCATACCTTCCTTTGTCATCTGCATACCCCTATCACAGTCTATTTCTCCCGCTCCAAAGAACTTCTTCTCAAAACTTTCCAAAGAAAATGATAATCTCGACGTGACAACTACTCAGTTTTAAAGTTGAGAAAATCTTACCCATCATTACCATAGACTGTCTCCATTACTCTTCGTTCGTGTGACCTTACTCTGAAATGATTGCACTGGAGCATGCCTTAAATGCTAAGTCACTTTACTTCTGACACTACGGATCCTCACACATACTTGCTATAAATGACAAATTTCAAATCATTGAAGAAAGAATATTCCTCTCATCTGCGGTCGTTTATCATATCTAAAAATCTGCACTGTCACCTCGCACAAAGTCACATGTCTTCCAAGAAGCCTATACATCGAACTCTAAACCTTGCGAAACAGTCACAACACAACATTAACATGAAAAATCTTAAACTTTGAACCTTGAACCAAAAAAGGTTCAAGTTCAAGGTTCAAAGAATGTAAAACGCCGACAAGGACTAATGAAGACTTAAAACCATGCGGAAGGAAAAATATTCAAAACAACACCTGTTGAACTTTGAACCTTGAACCAAAAAGGTTCAAGTTCAAGGTTCAAGTTCAAGGCAGTGAAACTAAAACAATATAACAATGGCCGGGTTACATGAGGAAGGTTAAGCAAATGACTTGACCAACAGATTAGATGGGCATTACTTCAAACAAGGACACATATGGAATGGAATTTTTTATATGGGCCCAACAGTGGCTCTGCATGGGGATTGGAACTGTAAAGTACCAAGCAATGAACTTCAAAAACTCTGGTTTTGCAAAATGATTTAAACCAAGGTTCAACTCACAACAAAAACCGACACACCTAAACTAACACACAAACAAAAAAAAAGTATGTACAAACTGACAGGGGATGCCTGTTTACAATTGATACAGTTTTAAGTCATGCCCATTATAGGACAGGGGTAGTTCAAAGCCATCCTGGTAAGCAAGTTTAAAAGAATTGGGGCCCCTTACCTCGTGAATCACATAAGGTCCCTTCCACAACGACTCAAATTTGCCATGAGCACCTTTCGACTCTCTCCTTTTATCCCATAATAACACCAGATCACCTTTCATGAACTTTCTAGGCCTTGCTTTCTGATAAAAAATCTCTTTTACTCTCATCTGATGTTCTGTAATCCTGTCAACCAAAATTTCCCTTTCTTCTTGAATCTTGGTTAGGTACATAATTCTTTTTTCAAGAGAGCTCTGAAAAAATGCATCTTCTATCACTGTCTGCAGTCTAGAAGCTGCTAACTCTAAAGGGAGGGAGAGTTGTGCGCCAATGCCATATACCAGCTCAAATGGTGACATCCCTATGGCCCATTTTGGTGAGGTTCAATCTGCCCATAGTGCTTCATGTAACTTCTTATGCCAATCCCTGAAATTCTCACTAACCAACTTTCTCATGATGTCGATCAAATTCTTCTTACTTGATTCTGCTTGACCATTACCCTATGGATAATAATTAGAGGTGTGTGCCAAGGAAATTCCATGATCATAGAAAAATAAGCTTAACTCAGATGAAGAGAAATTTGATGCATTATCTGTGACTATTTTACGAGGGACTCCAAACCTGACAAAAATATTATCCTTAAGGAATGTACACACAATCTCTGAAGTGGTTTTTTACAGGGACAACTTCCACCCACTTAGTGAAATAATCCGTTGCTGTTAATATGTGAGTATGCCTTGCACTGGAAATGGGGTTCAAATGACCAATGAAATCTAACCCCCACTGTTTAAGAGGTTCTTCGATTACCATGGGTCTCAAAGGCAAGGCGGCCAACTGGGGTTTACCTGTAAACAACTTGCACTTCTCACACCTCGCCACCCAGGTGTATGCATCCCTGAACATTCCCGACCAATAGTAATAGTTCCTCAGGATTTTGTACGTAGTAATCGTAGAAGAGAAATGACCTCCGCATGATTATTTATGAAAAGTTTTCAATAGAGCTTCTTGGTGCAGTTTATCCACACATCGGAGGAAAGTGCCATCTAAGCCTTTCTTGTACAATATGTTATTAGAAATGACGTACTTTGCAGCTTTCAACCTTAGATTTCTTTTTTCCCTAGGAGAAAGATGATTTGGACAGTCTCCATACGTAAGATAATACGCAACATTGGTGAACCAAGAATCCTGATGGCCGACAAACAAGGTTAAAGGTAGACTGTCCTCTTCTTTAAACTCAGTCTCTGCTATCAATCTACAAAGGCCTTGTCCTCTGACCAATTTAGTGGGCTTGATGTCCAAATTGAATTCTTGAATCTTGGAGACCCAAGATGATCTATTGTTGATGCCAACATCCTATTGAGTTAAAACAACTTTTACTACAGAATTGGGAACAAAAATAGTTGCGTGTGAATGAAGTATGTAATACCTGAATTGCTTCACAACTTTTACCACCGCATAGGCCTGCTTCTCTATTTGTGATTATTTTAGCTCATGCTTCTTCAGGGGAATACTCATGAAGGAAATTGGCACCTCTTCATTATCCTCACCCTTCTGTACCAAAATCCCAGACATAGTATGTTCTGATGCATAACAATAAATAATAAAGTCTTTATTAAAGTCCAGATCAACTAGGGTAGGTGCATGTGCGATTACCCTTTTAATCTCTTCAAAATCCTTCTTGTTTGTTTCATTCCATTTAAAGGCTACTTTTTCACTCATCATATTTACAATGTATTTAGTAGTTTCAGCAAAATCAAGAATAAAACGCCTTAGGAAGTTCACCTGTCCAAAGAAGGACCTTTCTCCATTTCTGTTTGAGGGTAGATTGAGCTGCTGTATCGCTTTTACCCTCTGTGGATCAACCTTTACTCCCTCCTATGAAATGATATGTCCCATAAGTTTTCCTTCCGTGACACCAAAAAGAAACTTTTTAGGATTTAATGATACCCCATGCTCCCTACATCTCACCAGAACTTTTCTCAAATCCCGCACATGATGCTTCCTTTTCCTGGAGGAAACAGTTAGATCATCTAAATGCACCACAATAATATTATCCCTCAAATGCATGAAGGAAAGATCCATCACCCTTTGGAACGTTGCCCTTGCATTAATCAATCCGAAAGGCATTCTGTTATACACAAAGGTACCCCAGGGGGTTATAAAGGCTATCTTGTGTTGATGCTGCTTCGCGACACTAATTTGATTATATCCAGAGAAGCCGTCCAACATGGACATCATCTCCGACCTTGAAACAATTTGTAAAATATGATCCATTGCAGGCAAGGGGTAATTGTCTTTCAAACTTGCTTGGTTTAAGTTTCTGAAATCAACACAAATTTGTATCTCACCGTTTTTCTTCCGCACAGGAACTATGTTTGCAATCTAGGTGAAATGATGTAGAGAATAAATAATTCAGGCCTTCAACATCTTTTCAACCTCATGAAAGATTGCTTCTGCTACCTTTAGATTAAAATTCCTTAACTTCTGTCGAAAAGGATTGACACCTGGTTTCAAAGGAATTTGATGTTGGAACTTACCATCCTTGAAATTATTCAAATCATCGTAACTCCATGCAAAAACATCTTTAAACTCAACCAACAAATTGACAAACTTCTTTTTCTCCTCTTCAGAACAACATTTTCCCAAATTAATGTTAATTTTCTCATACTGACCAGAGTTTTGAATTACAGGGGGTTATTTTTCCCTTTGCTAACATATCCATCTATCCTATCAAAGAGGCGTTCAAGAGAAACTAAACCCTTTGGGATTTTATTTCCTTTTAACTGCAACATTCCATCGTGTAGTTCCTCTGGTGTATTGGGAGAAAGCTCTTTACAACTCACCTCTAACCCTTCATAAAACAAGGATGTAAAAATGTCAGCAAATTGTAGAAAGTTCTGAATCTGTTTGTCATTTTCAAACACCTGCGAAGATTCAGAATTATCAGGCACACTGGGTCTATAAACTAGTTCAACCCTGTAAGTGTCAGTTGTGAAATCCGGGTGAGGTACCAATAAGGCTATAGATACCGCCAAAGAATCAGCCTTCGAGTTAAACTCCCTAGGAATGACTTCAATTGAAAAAGAATCAAAGGCTTCGATCTCATCCCAAACATGATTCCTATAATGTCTTAGTCTCTCATTTTTGACAACAAATAGACCCCTCACTTGTTTAACAATAAGTTCAGCATCACCTCTTACCCTCAACATTTTGATTTGCAATCTCCTCGCTTCAGCCAGACCTAATAACAAAGCCTCATATTCGGCCGTATTATTCGTGTTTTGGAATTCCAATTTAAAAGAATAAGGAATGACCTTTCCCTGGGGAGGTATCAATATGACCCCGACCCCTGATCCAAAAGATGAACAACTCCCATCAAATTCCATAGACCAGAGTTCGTCAGACATACCTGAATCCATTACCATACTCTCATCTTGAGGATCAGTCGATATCATGTAATTACCAAAGCCACAATCTTGATACAAAATCTGAGCTTTTAGATCATCTGAGGGAAAGACTGTGTACTTAGATTTTGTTTTAGGGTGCAAAATAACTCTCTATTTTCTAGCTGTGATCATTGCTTGAGACCAATCCATCCTAATTTTCCCTCCCATGTCTTTACAGAAAGTGCGGCTCAACAACATGCCATAGCTAGCAGGGATTTCAGCCACTAGGATTGTCAACTTGATTCTCTTGGCAGGGTGTGCTACTAAAGCCACATGCGCATCCTTAATTTTCCCTAATAAAGGAACTTGCTTGGAGTCCATGGAGTAACATTTTCCAAAGGTCTTTGTTAGGGTTAAACCTAAAGCTTTTGCTATGACTGAGGGCATGACGTTGTCAGATGCTCCTGAATCTATTATACAATTACTCAACTTATGCCCATTAATATATAAGGACACATAGAAGGGTTCTAGTTTATTTTCAACATTGGGTTCAACTAACTTGGCTTGTAGAGGAATAGTCTCTGATGAGACTTTAGGGATCACTAAAGCAAGACTGGCATTTTCATGTTCTTGAGAATCATCACTCATGGGCGTTTGGGTTTCACTTGCTAAGGCATGGGCATCATTTCCTTTGACAAATTCGACCAATCTATCTAGCTCCTTTGGGTTTAACTTCAAATACTTAGCCAGAGTAATCTGAACACAAGATGTCTTGTAAAACTCAATGATATCAAAAGGGTTAGTAAAAGAATCAAAACTGGAAGAAGCGACCTCTTGAACAACTTTTGATATACCTCCATGACGGGTCAAAATTTCCTTTCCTTTCACAGTGCTGTGAACGGGTGTTACAACATCTTGAGATTTCAAATTTTGTTGAGTTCTAGTAAGAATTGCGTATGAGAAATCCTCCAAAGAGACCAACATGTTTCCTCCCCTTTCTGAGTCAGAGAGATATTCCATATAATGAATTTCAGAGTTGCCAGGCATTCTTTGGGAACCTCCTTCATCAGCTTCTAAGATTGTTTCTCCTTTACCGATCATTTGAGAAAAACAAACCATCTCTGGACACGAAGAACCATCATGTTCATTAGTTAAATGAAACACACAAGAGTTTGCCTTGAGGGGTGGTGCTTCAATAGCAAGTCTTCGCTGTAGAAGGGGTAGTTGTAATTGTCTTCCTCCACCTCCTCCCTGTTGATTAGGATATTTCCTAGGGATGTCTTGGTATGGTTGAGAATAGGAAGTAATTGCTTTAGGAGTCTGTCTCTTAAGGGAAATTACATCATTCATTAACCATTGGATAATAGGATATGAGGAAGTCGTGGGTTGGGCATTAGATGTTTGTACTTCTCTTTTCCATTTGCTCGCAATGATCAAATCATCCTCTAATTCAACTGCGAGAGTTTTCGCGACATTCAAATCTGCAACCCTTTGCCTACGAATTAGGAAACTTATTTCAGAGGGCATGAAATTAAAAAAAAAACATTTGAGATTATCATCTGAGGGTTTTTGATTAACCGGAATCTTGTGTAGGATCTTATCAAATCTCACCGCAAAGTCCCTCATGGATTCAGGAAGCTCTTTTTTTAACTAGGATAACTGAGCTAGGAGGGAGTGTTCGTCTTCGGCTACCTTGCATCTAGCTTCAAATCTTGTCTTCAAATCCCGCCAAGTTGTTATCACACTATTAGGCAAGTGATAAAACCAATCAGCAACCACTCCTGTCAATGTCTGGATAAACAACCTAATAGCCACATCTTCATGTTGAACCGCTATTACTCCATAGGCTACATTGAAAGAATTCAGGTGCTCATAAACAATGACCGTCCCATCCCCGCTAAATTTGGGTAAATGATCCCTAGCAGCTTTTGGCAAGGGGTTAAGGTTCAAACCTAAATTCAATGGGCCTATAGCTTCCCCCCACGGGTTATTTGCTGCCATTGGGAGTATGATATTAAGAGGGGTTAGATTAAATAAAATTGGTAAGGCAACATCATGCAGGACCAAAGCTTGGCAAATTGTAGACGCAGGTGATGATGGTAATGGGGACGAAGGTCTACTTCTTTCCCTTCATTGAGACGAGAAGGTAGGTTGGAAATTTAAAATTTGCAACTCTTCAAATACAGGATCAGAAACCCCCCCTTCTTTGGGATCTGGTATACGGCCTGGAGTCCAGTGTGAAAAAATTAGGGTAACAAACATCTGGGATTTTGTAATTGATTATCAGGGATGTGAATAAAGAAAATCCTAGGAGAAACTACCCTTTCAAAGACTTAACACAAGTTGATCTTCTTGTCTTTATATTTCATTAAGAAGAGCACTTATTCTGTCATATTCTTCTCGACTTCTTCTATGCCTCCAGGCTAGAGTATCTAGCTCAGAGGTAATGTTACTTTGCTCTTCTTGTACCTAATTTAAATTCGGTTGCAAAATAGGCAAGAACCCTTCATGAAGCAATACCATTTATGAAGAACAAAGCATAACTGTAACGACGACCTTGTTTTAAAATCAATTATTCTTAGTCACCAAAAATCTGTTGGTAAACATATTTGTCTCCCTTTATTTACTTAATATTTATACATTATGGCTTGAGGAAAGAAAGACAAATCTTCTACCAATCAGTTGGAAAATCATTATATTGATTAACCTTTGAATTAAGGTACATCTCCCTTTAATAAATATTCAATCAACTCCAAATTACACACAATCAATAGAATGCTTTTCACCAGAAAGAACTAAAAGGTAATTGCATTCACCAGTCAATACGAAATGAATGCAAGTACTGATTCACATATAACTCTTTACATAAAGCTGACAGACTTCACACGTACACTAAAACCAAAGGAAAAGCCTTAAAAGATGAAATTTGCTAATAATTTTCTGCACACATAGAAGATATAACGACTCTTTCTTTGTAATAGATTTTCACAGAAATCAAATTCCAAATATCAAACACACAGATTTGAAATCAAAGATAATTGTTAATGAGATTTTCATTCATTGATGATCATCCACCTTCTACATACACAAAGTTTTTCAGCTAATTTTAAAGATAGTATTTTCAAAAACTTAGTGAACCCTTATAAAGTCATTGCAAAACATATAAATAGGTTGCTAGACCAATAGTTTTAACCAAAGTAAAATTAACTCGTAAGAGTTAATAGAAAACTACCCTAACTGCATAACCAAAATTAAAAATGACTAGACTCGCTGGCAAACAACTGCCAATAGTGCTAGTCATGCCATCTGCTCGGTCTTAGTGTGATTGCTCAGGTTGGTGTTTTGAATAGACACCATCACTGCCTTTGATGCACTCCACTCTCAATGCACCTTCAAAAATTCTTGAATTACAGTTACATGTGGTAAATTGATGTGAATTACTCTATGCTTCCAGAGCTCCTTCTTTCTCTTCACCATATGCACTTTGTCCCTATGTGAGTCTAGGTGATCGAGACAAACTATGAGCATCGATTCTACTTTGTAAATCCTCGTAAAATCTCCCAGAGCCAAGGATTTCTCCACCTTGACTTGTTTAATGTGGCTGCTAAATTGGTTAATCATCTCTGCAGTATCTTCTAGAGTTTGGCTATCTTCTTTAAGCAATTGGACATCCACACAGTGCAGATCCTTTTGCATGGTCGTCCTTAAGGTTTTTAATTCGCCACACAGACTGGCTAATTCACTATGGCCCTGTTCAATAATCTGGTTGTGCCACTCAATGCTCTCTTTGCAAATAAACATTATGTCTTCATTTAACCCTGGCACTTGCCTTTCAACAAGAAAATTCATCAGGCCATAACGCTGAATATCGCGCATCTATTTTGAAATCATTGCCCATTTAGTCTTCTCCTTCTACCACAAGATTAAGTCAGAATCTAATTCTTTGGTGACTTCATTAGCATCTTTGAAAATCTGGACTAAATCCGTTATGTAATTGGTCCCTTGATGCATGATCGAGGTGAGCCATTATAAGAAAACCTCGGTAATCATCATGTTTCATTGAACCTCATCAAAGAATTTCTGATTACCAGGTGATTTTGGGCTAAATGGCCCTGAACTTTGAGACAATGGTAATGGGCTGTTCTGCAGAGCATGAATATACTGAGCCATTTGCATTAAATTTTGCTTTAACTCAGCCTTGTCTCTTTTGTCTTTCCAAGTACGAGAGATAATTCATTTGGTTGAAGTCTCCTAAGTAACCCATGTCATTCTAGAATAATCATCAACAAGTATCATAAATTATCTTTCACCATTAAGTGCTCCTATTCTGGTAGGTCTGCATAGATTGATATGCATCGACTCCAATTATTTTGTAGTCGAATACTCATTTTTCCTGAATTTTATCTCTTTCTACTTTTCCATCAGACATTCTTTGCATAATGTGTTTGTAGGCTTGACAATCTTCAAAAAGTTTCTAACTGCATGTGTAGAACTAATATACATCAAGTTATCAAAGTTTATGTGTGCCATCCTCTTGTCCCTAATCCAACATTCACTACTTTGAGAAATTAGACAACTACCTTCTTTAACTTCTTTTTAATATTAAACATTTATATTAGTTCTTGTCCCTTCTGTAATTAGTCTTCTAGAGTTAACTTTTCTGATTTCGCAACACTTTTCATGAAACATAAGTCTATATCGTTTACTGCATATCTAAATAACACTAAGAATATTGTGTTTAAAACCTTTAACATAAAGAACATCCTCTATCTTTATTTTACCATCAATGGTTATTGTACCTTTGCCACAAATCTGAGAAGATTCTTCACCACAAAACTTAATTAATCCACTATTTTTGTTTTCAAAATTGAAAAAATTTCTTCTATCACCTGTCATATGGTTTGAGAATCCGTTGTCAATCACCCATGCATTTAGTTCCTCTTTTGCATGAAGACAAGACCACAAAATTAATGATCTTTCATTGTTTTTATCAAACCGTAGGATATTGTGTTCTTTATGTTCTTTGTTGTTATCAATTTTCATAGCCATAAATAGTGTCTCATCACTAGAGTCATCACAATCCTCATCTTCAGATGAATGAGTACTTTCTTTGGAATACAAACTTCTTTTAAACTTATCTCCTTTGTCTTTGTCATCTATCCTTTCTTTATATCATCTCTTCTTCTTTTTCTTTATTCTTTGGAAGGACATCTAGATGCAAAAAGACTAATTGTTCTATAATTGAAACATCTTAGAGGTAACTTACCTTTGTATTTCCTAGTTCCCTTCTCTAGTCTTCTCACAAAGTTTGCTTCTACTTCGTCAAGGTTTTCATATAGGTCAACATCATCTTCCACTTTCTTGATTGCTTTGAATGTAACTTCCTTCTTTATTTTATCCAGTTCAATATATCTCATCTCAAAGGTAGTGACAAATCCATAGAGTCAATCCATTGTATATGTGTCCAAATCTCTACTTTCTTCAATAACAAACACCTTAAGATCAAAAGACTTAGGAAGAGTCCTAAGTACCTTCTTCACAAAGTCATCATCTTCCAATTTTATACCAACACCTCTGATTCTAGTAACTATTTTTGTTACCCGATGCATGTAGCTATCAATATTTTCATCTTCTAACACCCTTAGGTTCTCAAATCTTCTTTTGAGATTCTACAACTTGACTTTCTTTATCTTCTTGCCTCCCTCAAATTCTGCTAATTTTCCTTTGTGGAATTGTAGTTCATCACCTTCAAGAGTTTAGTATCAAACAAACCACTTATCATTGCATTCCTTGCCTTTCCATTATTCTCGTGCAATCTATTCTCATCCAAAGTAGCAAGCGGAGTAGAGGGATGAATATAACCATCTACAATAGGGTTCCCAATCTCATATCCCAAATAGTTCAAATATGATTCCATCCCCATCTTCCAGGAGGAGTAGTTTGTTCCATCAAACCCAGGAATCATGTATCATCTTGTGCCATCTTGAATCTGCCTCAAGTAGTTAAGATTCTTCTATAGAAACTTGGATTTGATACTAATCGTTGAACACACCTTATGATTCAGAGAGGGGGTGTGAATCAATCTGGAGAAAAAACTTAAATTTTATTTCACAAATCATTGTTAACTTATTCTTAATATTAACAACGACAATGAAAAGACAAAACTATCAATCACCATGCATTGGAGAGCACCAGATTTATGTGGAAAACCCAAATAGGAAAAAACCATGGTGAGAATCAACTCACAATATATGAAATGTCTATAAATGTGAAAACTGCTCTCTAAAAGGACTTGTAGGCTAAAATGCACTATCCCAGGGCAAGATACATAAGGAATTGTAGGTTGAGATTCACTACCTAAGGGAAAGATACATCAGTACTTGCAAGATGAGACTCATTTCCTTAGAAAAAGATGCATAAACTTGTTGAGAAGATCCACTATATTTGAGCAAGGTACATGAACATATGGATCAACAAAACAAAAAGTCTTTAACAGGTATGAAGGTATCCTTGAACCACTGTTACAAGCAACCAAAATCACAACATTAACCATCACACTTTCATTGCTTTAACTTAGTGTAGACACCTAAAAATGTCTCATTGATCATGTACTAATTATCCATCTAATTGATTAAATAATTCTTTAGTTATTTAATTAAATTAATTAATCTTATTCTTCTAATTTCATATTTCCTCATCATCTTACTAATTATTCTATTTTTTAATTCTTTCACCATTTAATCATTTTAACTATTTTCTAATGTTTTTTTTTGAATAAAGGGGTAAAAACTTTATTGAGAATCAAAAACAAGAATTACAAAGAGACCCAGAGCCCCAAGGCCCCAGGAAAGAACCACCAAACCAGCCCCAGGTCAACTAGCTTCATAACCATCCATGTCCTCCGTAAAAATCTTTTGCAAGTCTTGACAGTAATCTCCAAAGAAATGCTCTCATCCTTCAACTTTCCAATCACTACCATGCTCTGAGGCCCACTTGGCCAAACAATCAGCCACGCTATTCCATTCACGAGGGATATGGATGAAAGACGCTCCATTAAAGAACTAATTTGGAGAATTTGCTGAACAATCTCTGCCAACTGCCATTGAACCCCACTCACCTTCTGCTTAGTCAACAAGTTAACAAAAATTTGTGAGTCTGATTCAGAAATCACCTTCCTTCGTCCCAACTCCCAAGCACGCTCTAGGGCATAGAGAATCGCAAATCCCTCCATAAAATTATTAGACTGCCACCCTTTATGCATCGAAAAGAGGAAAACAACCTCCCCCATGCTATTCCTGCCAACACCACCAACTCTAGCAGGGCCTGGGTTACCCCTAGATGAGCCATCAGTGTTAATCTTGATAAACTCATCCTGAGGGGGTATCCACCTTCCCACCCTTTGCACCTTCTTCATGGCCCGTATACCTCTCCTGACACAAGCTGAGGCTGGAGACAACTCCTGCAGACCAAGCCTACTCACAATATTTGCCTCCTCTCTACCCAAAGGAAAATTCACCTCACATTTCACTTCCACTATCTCCCAGATCATTGCAATGATCCTATTCCAAATTTGCTGAACAAACAATCTAACCTCACGAAATATCCTCCTATTCCTCTTGAGCCAGATCTGCCACAGAATGAAGATGGGCCCAATATACCAGACAATCTATAGGAAGGAGGACAGGATAGGAGGTTTGCCCAAACTGCTCCAGAACTCCACCAGAGAATCCGCGTGGATACAAGGATACTTCCATACCCCCCACCAATAATGCCAAATAAGCATAGAGAAGGGGCATCTGAAGAACATGTGTGAGGAATCTTCCTCCCCATTACCACACAAAACATAGATAGAGGGCCCCAAAAATCCTCGCTTGTGGATATTGTCCCAGCTTAGACATCTATTCAAACCCAAAGTCCAAGCAAAGCAATTACACTTCGGCCAAGGCACATTATTCCACACCTGTTTCCACCAGTTCACCTCTCTTCCCTCAAGTCTTTGGTTCAACAATTCCCAGTATCCACTGGCCACTGTAAACACACCCTTAGGATTTGGAGACCAAGCAAGCCCATCCCTACCCTTGGGGGAGCTACAATGTCTACTCACCAATATGCCCTGCAGCTTAGCACACTCTTCCTCCATCCCAGCAACTGGCCACTCATTAGGAGTCTTCCACCTCTCCAAATCTAGCCATCCACACCTATAAACAACCTTGAAGTCACTCACCCTTGACCATCCAGCCTCCAAAAACCTCTGGCACAAATTCCCAAGGTTAGGGAACTAATCAAGAATGGGAGGAAAGCCATCCCAAGAGTCATTCCAAAAAAGGACCTCTTCCCCCATCCTGCAAATCCAAAAGAGTCGTGCTTTAATGAGAGAAGCCCCCCTCTTGAGAGTATAACAGATCGAAGAGCCCTTTCCCTCAAGTGGATATCTAGGGATTTCCTCCATTGGGACCCTCTACATATATTTGTTGGCCAAAATCCTGGCCGAGCCCCGATCCTGATCAACACACCACCTCTAGTACAATTTAGCCGCCAAAGCCTCCCCAAAAAGAACATAATGCCTTAAACTAAGCCTCCCGACTGCTTCGGGCTACACACCAAGTCCCAATTGGCAAGACTCCATTTTGAAGAGGAACGATTGCCTGCCCATAAGAATTGCCTAGCCAGAGAATCCCGACCCTTCAAGAACCACTTAGGAGCCACATGAAGCATACAGCGATAGATCGGAAGAGCCTGAACCACCAATTGAATCAATTGAACCCTCCCAGCAAAAGATAGCCATCTATGAGTCCAGTGATCAACCTTTGTGCAAAATTTATCCAAGATACCCTGCCAAGACTCCCTAGGAGGGTTACCAGGAGAGATAACAATACCCAAATAAATCAAGGGCAAGGAGCCGACTTGGAATCTTAGGATAAGAGCAATCCTCCTTTGAATAGTTTTAGTAGTGTTGAAAAAGAGGATAGAATATTTATCCTCGTTGATTAGCTGGCCCGAGACCGTAAGATAAACATGCAAAACCATACGCAGATTATTAGCTTCTCTGATCTGAGCAAGCCCCATAAGAGCCATGTCATCCAAAAACTACAAATGAGACTACGGCTACAAGTCATTACCCCATCTGCAACCCTTAATAATACCCAGACCTACATTATGCTTAATCAACCTCCCTAGACTCTCAGCCAGAAGAATGAATAAATAAGGGGAGAGGGGGTCCCCCTGATGGAGACCCCTAGATGCACCAAACAACTCAGTATGATCTCCATTGATAAGCACAGAGAAAGAAGTAGTCATAACACAACTCATAACCCACTGGATCCACTCATCAACAATACCAAAAGCCTTAAGGATCTTCTGAAGGAAGGACCACGGAACTCTTTCATACGTCTTAGCCATATCCAGCTTGATAAACATAGTTTTTTCCTTGGAGGTTGCCATAGAATGAATGGTCTCCGTAGCAATGACCACCCCATCCAAAATTTGGCGCCCTTCCACAAACCCACCCTGCTCCTCAGAGATAACATTCCCCAGGCACTTCTTCAATCTATCCGCTATTAGCTTAGAGATGATCTTATAAATCACATTGCAGAGAGAGATGGGGCGAAAGTGGCCTAACCGGTCAGCCCCCTCACACTTGGGGATAAGAGCAATGAAAGTCACATTCAATGCCCGAAGCATTTGCTTATTCCTCTGGGACTCTTGCACAACCTCCAGTAAATCCAGCTTGATAATATCCCAGAATTCTTGAAAGAATTCAACTGGGAACCCATCCGGTCCAGAAGCTTTTCCTTTCCTCATGTGAAAGACAATCCTCTCAAGCTCTTCCAACAAAATAGGACACAAAAGCTACTCATTCATCTCCCTTATGACAAGAGAAGGAATGCAAGTGAGAACCTGGTTCTCCTCCCCCGTTTCCCCCTGAGAGTCCTCCCGAAAGAGGGACTGGAGAAACTGAGACGCCTCCCTAGATATCTCCTACAAGGATAAGCACTACTCACCTCTATCATTAACCAGAACAGGGTTGGAATTTCCATTCCTTATAGATTTCATTGAGTTGAAGAAGAAAGAAGTGTTCTTATCCCCCTCCTTCAACCAATCAATATGAGCTCTCTGCTTCCAGTAAATTTCTTCCCTAAGATCCCATTCCTCTACCACCTTGACAACCATGTCTTCCTCCTTGAGCAAGTCCTCAGACAAACCATGCTCTCTAATTTCGTTGGTGATCCCATTCAGCACAATTTAAGCATCTTTCTTGGCATGAAAAATGTTCTCGAAGCCCTGTCGGTTCCACTATTTGAGTTGAAACTTAACAAATTGCAGCTGCTTGGCAAAAGAGTACAAGGCAGTGCCAAAGGCCAGCCTCCCTTTCCTCTACCACTCCACTACAAGAGCTTGCAAAGTAGGATCCTGAAGTCACATAAGTTGGAATTTGAATGAAGGTGAGTGAGCAACCTGAGCCGAAGAAGAAACCGGCTTGATGGGCTAGTGATCCGACCCTCTCCAGTCAAGAATCTCAGAACTGGTGGACCACCCCCCACCAATCTAAAAACTAGAAACCAAGAAATGATCCAACCTCTTTGCAATCCAATACTCTCCCACCCTCCTATTGTTCCAATTGAACAAACCATTACAAGGCTTAATGTCAACAAGTTGCAACAAGGAAATATTATCCTGAAAAAGAAAAGAAGAAGGTTCCAACCGCATAACCCCCCCTTCTTTTCACTCAACTCAAGGATGGCATTGAAGTCTCCTGCCATAATCCAAGGATGAAAAGGGGCCAGCGTTTGCATATAGGAAATATGAGACCATAAGTTTTGCTTACCTTGAAGATCAATAAGGGCAAAGATGTTAGAAAACAAAATGAATTCCCCCGTCTCAAGACTAGAGATAACCCCGGATAACGAAGATCGGGAGGCAACCCACCAGAGAGGGAAAAACCTTAAGGGGTTCCAAAGATAGGCCATCCCTCCAGAGGAACCAGCTGCCCCAACACATTGACACTCGCCATGACCCCACAGCTTCGGCACCAGGCCCATCATACTCTCCACTATAAGTTTAGTTTCTTGCAAAAATAAGACATTAGGTGAATGATTCCTAATCAAATCCCAAACAAATTTTTGTCTAGGGCCACTGTTCAATCCCCTCACATTCCATGAAAGCACAATCATTTTGGAGGATTGGAAAAGTGAGAATCCAAAGTCTTTACTGACCCTGACTCAACCAAATTCTCCCACATCAATTTGATCTTGTCCAAATCCTTCTTTCTGCCAACCTTTGAGCTCTTCTCTGACGCACTTTTCTTAATATCTTTCTGATGCAAACCCAGGTGAGCGGAGGACTTATTGCTTTTGATCCTATCTGGTTCTAGTTTCAAAGCAATCAAAGAACCCTCCCCCTCAACCAAATTCACCTCAATCCCAGAAGTGAGGCCCAACTGAACCCCTACTGGCTGATCCATCTCCATCTGCTGGCTTCCAACCACTAGCAGGGCCTGGATAGGGTCCTCAATTACTCTTTTCAGAGCCCCCCTGACACACCTTGATCCAAAGGGGTTAACCCCAGATTAACTTCCTAATGACAAAGGTCATCCAAGGCCTCAAATCTGTTAAAGGTATCCTCCTCTTGTTTCTCCTGTAAAGGCCTCTTTTGTCCTCAGTTCCTGTTCTTTGTCTTAACTAGGATAAAACCATCAGTACCCCCAACCTCGACAGACATAGCAACTTTCCCTTTTTCAGCCTTATCTTGGCTTGGTTCCGACTACTGAGGTTGGCGCACCACCGGTTTATATCTAGGGCACTTACACTATAAATTACCATACTCATGACACAGACGATAGTGAAATGGTAAAGTCTCATAATCTAACTGTTGAACCCAAGAATAAGAGCCTACGCACATATCTATAGCATTTGGCAAAGGTTTACTAAGGTCAATTTCAACATGGATATGCACAAAGGTCATTACCTTTCTCCCCAGGGTTTGCGTAGAAGATCCCACTGGCTTCCCAAGCAGAGCGGCAAGCATCCAAAGCACATCTTCCTGACAACATTCCATAGGAAAATGTGGTAAACGAACCCACACAAGAACCCTATTCAGGAGCTCCTCTGAGGGGTTAAACCCCGCATGCCAAGGTTTGATGAGCAATCCCACTTGGTTGTAAAAATACGGACCACCTTTGAAGACCCTATTGCGATCCTCCATGCAGTTGAAAGTAACCATGAAGTAGTTGTTTGCCAGTAGCATAATCTCCATTTCCCCCTCCGGAGCCCAAGTCCTCTATGCCTAGTTTTCCAAAAACTGCAAAGAAACCCTCATTCCCAAAAAATTGCAATATAGCGAGTGTTTTGTAAAGTATTCGACATCTTTTGCTATCATCTCAGGAGGAATAACTAGCTTTGGCCTCTCACTGAATCTCTCCAAGCAACCATTAATCTTCAAAATGCGAGAGCTACCAGCACTACCAGACCCCGAGTCTGAGGAGAAAAGGTTATTGTTAAACGTCTTCATGCTCTGTGATGGGGATTTTGATCCCACCACAACACGAAAATCCATGACTCATGGAACCTTCGAGGCCTCCACGCCAATACTCAACATAAAACTCGAGGTGATCAAAACCCTACACCCCAAAGGGGCCCGAAAGATTTAAAAGCCCCCAAAACTCCACCCCTTCCCAACACACCTGGGATGGAGGTCCAACCGAGGCCCCTAGCCCCGCTGGAACCCTCGGCCTGCTTGGAATGGCACCCGAGCCGTGTAGCCTGCACCCTCCCGCAGCCCACTATGCGTCTCCACTTCTCCCTCTGCTACTCCCTGCACTGCTCAGACCCCCCGCACTGCACAAGCCCCCCCGCGCACCCCTGACACCCTGCAAACACTCCCGATCACAAGCTAGGGCTTCGCTGCCCTAGCTCGGCCCTCTGCAACTCCCACCTGCGCGACATCGTCCTCCACCGATTTTTCAAATATCAATAAATGCACTATTTTCTAATGTTAATTAGATATTTATTATTTAATTAATTCTGATTAATTCCCCAATTTAAATAATCTTTATTATTTAAATAAATTCCATTTTCAATTTCTATCTCTAATCATCTAATCATTAACCCTTTTCTGAATATTAATTAAATGTTATTTAATTAATTGTGATTTAAATCCTTTAATTCAAATAATCTTTATTATTTAATTAAAGCCCATTTCTAAATAATTAAATAGTTTCTTTAAATTATTTAATTAACTAATTAATTCTTCTAGTTCTTCAAATTCTAATTTCATTTAATTAATTTCTTCGAATTCAAATACATGTGCATGACTTCAAAAATCAAATTGAAAATCAAAGTCAAGTTCTAAATATATTCAAATAATAAATTGAATTTAAAATAAATGCAATTATTTGAATAAATCTCATGCAAAGATTAAATTGAAAATCCAAGTCAAAATGCAAGAACATGCTAAATTAATTAATTCAATCAATTAATTAATTAAATCATTTATCTCTCCAATCTTTGTTTCCATATTTAAGTTAGCCTTTTCTAAATAAAGCTTTCTTTGTCATCAATTAAATTTCCTCCAATCACCCTTTTTCTTCCCCCAGTTAGTTTTTTCTCAATCAGTTGACTCAATTAATCTATTCAATCTATTTTGTTCCACCTCTAAATCAACAATTCAACTATCAATTTTCATGTGAGCTCACCTGAGTTCCACCTCTTGATCAATCTGTTCCACCTTTGAATCAATCTTCTCTAATTATCTATAAATTGAACATTCAATTCCTCACAATTCCTTTGAATCACCAACTTTGAATTTTTTTTCAATTGCAGGTTGCTAGCGCAATATTTGAGAGCCACCATACCACAAAGAGGAGAAGAACAATGGAAGCCATGATGCACAATAGCGAGTTTTACATTGTTTACGTTTTAGTCTATTTTGCATCTATTTCATTGGTTTATGTTTGGATTGCTTAGATAATTAAGGGATTCATGATTTTCCTCATTTCCTATTTTGCAATGATGAATTTGAGCATAGCACATTTTGGTGAACCCGACATGAAAAACAACTAGTTAACCTTCTTTATTTTTTGTGTTATTTTTGCAGATCGTACGATTTTTTTCCTTTTTTGCAGGTTGCACGAATTTCAAAAAAAGATATTTTCGTCACGCATTCACGGTTGTATCATCACACAATTGCATAGACAGGACTACACAATCGACCTTTCGAGGTCACGCAATCAACCTTTTAGGGTCATGTAATCGCCCTTTCAGGATCACGCATTCACTCTGATATTATTACGCATTTGCTAGGAAAATTGTTGTTCTGTTATTTTTTATTCTTATTTCCTTTCCATTCTTTCATCTGTGTAATTCTACATGAAATTGAGTAAATATGAAAACATATTATGTTTATTGCATGTTTTTGTTATAAAAATTTATGGCACGTAAGGTACAATTCAGGATCTCAGGTGCCAGAAGGACAAAGGAACAAAAAAGACAGGCCAAAAGCTATAAGAGAATTCTCAAAGCAGAAAAGAAAATACAAGATTGGGAAGATCAACCAGCCATCGACATATACAACAACTTATTTCTCTCATATCAGGTAAAATATGATTTGGTTAACATTGAATGGATGATAAGAGATCTAGCTAGGGCCTCACAATCTGTTTTGCAGGTTTTTGATCAAATTTAGTTTCAATTTTTATTTTTTTGTGTTATCTACCTGTGTGTCACGCAATCGACTTGTTAGGCTCATGCAATCAATCTAACAGTATTACGCAATCACCTATTCAGGGTCACACAATCGAGCAGGTATCATCACACATTTGTTTGTATTAATTTTGAGTTCTCTATTTTCTATTGATTTGATTTTACTGCTAATCATCTGTTTGCAGCTTGTGGTGAATTTATAGAAAGGATCGGATTAGTATTAGATCAATTGCACTGATGCTCTCACACTTCATCTTTTGGTGCTTAAAATCAACATTTGTTAAAATTGACATGCATGTATAACACTTTAGTTTGGGCTTAAAATTAACAAATTTGGTTAAAAATGCAATGCATGTATAACACTTCAATTTGGGCTTAAAATTAACATTGGTTAAAATTGACATGCATGTATAACACTTCAGTTTGGGTTTAAAATCAACAATGGTTAAAATTGACATGCATGCCTTCACATTTCAGTTTGGGTATTTAAAATTGATATGCACATGCATATTCAACACCTCAATTTGGGCTTTAAAATGAACGTGAATTAGGCTACATATAGATTAAATCACATTTGATTTTCTTAAGGGAAAGAAATTTTATCATGTTTGGGGTGGACCTACTGTTGCATTAACTAACTTTCCACCCTCCTTCGGGGTCTTGGGAGAAAGGAAGGAGGTGACAACGACACTCAATTTTATTTTATTTTACGTAGAGAGGGGTATCTTTGACTGGGGATTTCATCACCCCACAAAGGTACTTTGAATTGGTATGTGTTGGGGATATCATCTCTCCCAACATACTCTCGAGCAGGTTTTTCGAGCCGCTATATAAACATACCGGTCAGGCGGCTAGAGTGTTGAGTGAATTCAACATATGTGGGGGCCTTCCCTACACCGATAAGCTTAACTAAAGTCTTAAGTGGCTTGCTCTGAGAATCCATCATTGGATCGGGACCCCTCAAAATTTTGCATTAAGAACCAACTTAGTAGCCCAAAACCCTACATTCAGTGGTCCTGGGAGTGCAGATCGTACCCCATAGGTAAGAGAGACTGGCATGCCCAAGAAGTGTGTGCCGTGGAGGGGAGCCAGTGCTGCCAGACTCTCTATCTATTCATTTTGTTTCGGTATTTTGTAAGGGCCTCGTTTGAATGGTTTCTAATTTCCAGCCTAAGCTTTTCTTCTGTGTCTTTATATGTATCATTGTATCAGACTAGTATTGAGTCAGTCATTTGGGATATTTTAGGCCCTATCCTATGTATCTTTGAATTCTCTGAGATTGTTTGAAAAACTAGTTCAGTTAGCTATATTTACCTCCAAATAATTGTTCTTAGACTTGAAGAAACCACTAAACTTGTCCTATACACAGAATTACTAAAACAAAGTCCATTTTTGAAACTCAAAGCTATACACACTTGTGACCCTAGGAAGTCCTTGCATAGTCCTCATTTATGTCCTTACTATCATCCTAAAGTCCTTGCATAGTCGTCATTTACGTCCTTACTATCATCCTAAAGTCCTTGCATAGGCCTCATTTACATCCTCATTATCGTCCATAGTCTTCATTTACGTCCTTATTATCGTCCATAGTCCTCATTTACGTCCTTATTATTGTCCATTGTCCTTGCATAGTCCTCATTTACGTCCTTATTATCATCCTTAGAAGTTGCATAGTCTTTATTTACATCCTCATTATCGTCCTCATATACGTCCTTGTCTAGACCTTATATACATTTATCTTAGTTCATCATTAGTTGCATAATCATCCTAGAAAGTCATACCCCAAATGTCCAAAACACAATCAGAGGATCAATCAAACTCAACCTCAACGCAAACAAGTTGGTCAAGTTCAATCAAACATTGTCACATTCAGAGAAATGGAGAAAACATCTTGCATGTTGTGATCCTAGGTCCAAACCAATCAAGCAAATATTATGGATTGGCATTATATATTTCATAGGGAAGGTGGAGGATTCATTCCTTCCATTCCTATTCCATCACCATCCATAGAAACCTTAGCTCAATAGATCAAGACTTTACATCGACAAGTGGTAGACATGACTAGTCCTAACAACCATAGGGGGTGGTTAGACAAAATGATGACAGAAGTAATGACCACAATGGAATCAATATCAAACCAACATTCTTCTTCTTGTGAGACCATTAAAACATGCTAACCTTCATTCTTCAACAAAATTGTTCCTACCCCAGTTCAACCGACATTAGAGTCATGTAAACCTTATTTTTCTTTCAGCCCACTATATCAATCATACCAATCATATCAACCCAACAATCAAACCCCTTTCAACCAAAATCAAACCCCATTCAACCAAAGTCCAAATCAAAATTCACATCAACCCAACATTCAAACCTTGTTCAACCAAAATCATACCCCTTTCAACCAAAGTCCAAATCAAAATTCACATCAAACCAACATTCAAACCTCATTCAACCAAAATCACACCCCTTTCAACCAAAGTACAAATCAAAATTCACACCAACCCAACATTCAAACCTCTTTCAACCAAAGTCCAAATCAAAATTCATTCATCCAAAATCAAACATCTTTCACCCAAAATCATACTCCTTTCAACCAAAATCAAATCCCTTTCAACCAAATCCCAAATCGACCATATCTATCCACCATTTCATCATACCTTGAAGTCACTCAAGAGTAGTCCACACCATCTCTATCTAATAACACAACCTCCCAAGGGCTATCTATCGTACAAATCTAATCTAATTCAAGTCATGATTCAGAGGATCTCATTCAAAATCCTTCTTCATCAGGCCAAAATATTGAAAGATTCCAACAATCTCCCATGCATTTCCAAACTCCTTCCCCGTGTGAAGAGTATGATCCAAAATCAAAAGAAATGAGTCTTGAAACAAATAAAAATCAAGAACACCCACTTCCATCCTACCCAATTTTTGATCAAGATCCCACCGAACAAGAATCTTATGATGATCCCCTCGCTCTTTTCTATTCCATTCGTAATGATAGCCTTCCATCTCAAGAGAAAGGTGTCACTTAAATTCCCATCCGACATCCACCTCCTAAGCAAGATCTAAACATCCCTTCTATCCTTCATAATAATTCCTTTCCAAGACAAGATCAAAGCATACCTTTACCTTCATGTCCTAAACAAGATCTCATTATTTCTCCAAATCCTGATCAAGGTCCCTCCATCCCTTCATCTCCATGTCATAATCCTCCATGTTTTTCACAATATTCCCTCTCAAATGATCTTACCATTTCTCCTAGTCACCCTCATGATCCCAATCCCTCTACACAAGTTGTTCATAAACCCCTTATCAATGGAATCACCAATCCAGATCATACTACATAGAGCATATTGTCAACAATTATATGTGTACCATCATCAAATGCTAATGTAATGACAACAACAAGCATAACACCAACTAATTAGATCAACACCTGGTTGACTTCATCATCCTCTTCAAGTGCATCAATAGAAACAAGCATAACACCCGCTCATGTCACAACTTCAGAACTAGAATCTATTTGTCTCATACACCCACACTTGATAGAATGGGGGCAAGAGAATCTACCACAGTTGGATTTCTTTAAAAATGATAAGGCTATAGCTGAATTTAGGGGTTCCAGAGATAGATTTCCCTCTGATGATCCACCAAATCCAAAAACTAATAAAATCAACATTGGAGATGTTGAATGTGTACACTTAGCTGAGTCCTTATATCCTATTAGAGAAGACATCTTTATCCGACTCTTCAAACAAAGGCCAATGAATTATCTACACAAAACTCTCTGACCCTATGAATAACATGCACCTTAAATGATATTATACCTAAGGGCTGGGTTAGTTTAGGTTTTACTTTCCGCATTGCATATCATTATTCAAAGCACTGCATTACATATAGTTCCTTTCCAAGCACATCATATTGATTTTCATATAGTAGCATCAATAAAACAAGGCAACTGTCCAAGTTGGTCATTTGTTTGCATTCAAGAGAAACAAGGGTCATCTCCTTTCTTAGATATTCAGACATGAAGTCTTTGAAGTCCTAAGGTCATTCATCTTCAACATTACCTTGTGATGACACTTTACTTATAGTTGGGTAGTGATTTCACTATTTGAGGCTTGTTAACCCAAAATCTATCAATTGCTATATCTCAAACATATTAAGAAAATCTCTAAATTCATTCTAGACACCAAGTTGATCATATGACTCGTGAAAATCTAAAATTTTACTTCAGCGCCGCTATAATTGTCACACCCAAGTAGGTTTCATTACTTACAAGTCAAGGCAAGAAAATAATAAAAGGAAAAGAGCTATGCCGAATATTCATCTGAAGGCAAAAGGGCAATGATATATTACTGAAATATCATGCAAACAAAGTGGGACAAAAATATTGAGTATGGGACTATGCAAGTAACTCCATCAAGGATATGAATGCCTACTAACAATGGAACAATATTTGAGAAATTACAGTCTATAACCTCATTGGAGCTCTAAAAGATTGCTGGTAGCGAGGCTCTATTCAGTATGCTTTTGAAGTTAGGATAATCCATGTAGCTAGTCATATAGGATGCTAAGGATCTTTAGTGAATACAAGAGAGGGAATTAACTCATTTGCACACACATGGGAAAAAGAAGATCAAAGTTTCAAGAATCAATGGGGAAGTTTTCTGCGTCTCTATTTGTAAATCCTAGTCACTAAGTGTGTTGATTTAGATGTTCCAAAAGACCTTAGGGATCGATTGACTACTTATCTACAAAATGTTTTGCACCTCCATTTCCAATTGGTGTATTACAAAATGCCAAACAAACACAGTCAACCTTGCTCAAATAGGAAATGAATTTTCATGATGCATATTGCATTAACATAGGTCATGTCAAAAATTCATTGTCTCCACATGCATTCTGCAGATCATCATGTCATATAGGTTTGCACACTGGGGGCATAATTGAAAAAATAAAAAAATTATATAAAATCCTGAAAAAATAAAAAAATCGTATAACGTCCTTCGAAAATATAAAAAACATTCATATAAAGTCCTGAAAAAATCCTAAAAATCATATAACGTCCTTCGAAAAATCTAAAAAACAATGAAAAACTAAAAAAATTCCTAAAAAAATCCTAAAAAGTCCTGAAAAAATTCTAAAAAATCATAAAAAGTCCTAAAAAATCAATCAAAAACATTCAAATATGTGAAAAACATAAAATCCAAAAACACTGGAAAACACATAAATACCAAAAACATTCAGAAAAAGTCCTGAAAAAAATACCAAAAACATTCAAATATCAATCCACATAATCCAAAAACATCGAAAAAGCTCTTGGAAAAGAACTAAACTATCAAAAAAGTTGCAATAAAATGTCTCGCAAGAAACAAATACCCTTGCAGATATCTAGCAAACGCTTCGCATGAAGTTAACAAAGGATACGACTATCCAGTCAAACATCTGCAATCAACTAATCAAACTGTCTTATCAATCGTATCATATCCATATCAAAGTGATCATTATCTTGTCTTAAACAGAAGAGGATACACTCGAAATCAGAGAGATCAGTCTTAAACAGGGTCTGCAACTTTATGAGATCAAACATTATCAACCATCACATCAAGCAACTGAGAATGAAGGCACAAGGTCAGTATAGCTGCTGAATTTTGTCCGGGTCAGTCTTTATCTTTTATCATTTGGCAACAGATTATGTTCCTATGCTACTTAAGGATGTACACAAGTGACTAAAGGAGTCATGATGGGCATTATCTTTTTCTTTGTTTGCTGTTTGTGGTGTGAACTGATGAAGTTCTAGGGAAATTTCTCTAGTGGGTGTCTGTGATAGGAGCATTCAATTATTGAATGCCACACATACCTCGACCCCTATTGTATTTCCTAGAATGGAGTGGTTCACTCCTTGTCTGATACGTGTTTGTTTCTTCAATGAGATATCTTTACATCTTGGTTCCTTATACCTTGATGTGCTAAGCTCCATTGTTCAATAATAAGGCTTAGTGATGAATATATATTGCACAATAAATAATGACACAGGTTCGTGAATCAATCATTCTCATTTCATCTCATTTGCTTATTGCTAGTTTGCTGATTATTTTCTCATCATCTCTTTCTAAATCATTTTCTATCATCTAACATTATTCTATTTCATTCTAAAGTCCATTCTCTCATATTCTATCTCAATATCATCTTCACATTCTTCTATCTTTTATATCACATTCTTCTTTTTTTGAGAGATCATTCATGTCTTTAATGCACAAACAATCTCTCGGGGGGGCATTACACCCTAAGTATCACCGGGGCAGGGTGGGGCAAATGTTTTTCATTTTCTTTGAAACAATGTCATTCCGACATTGTCTCAAAGAGTGGCAAATGTAGACACCTAAAAAGACACCTAAAAATGTCTCATTGATCATGTACTAATTATTCATCTAATTGATTAAATAATTATTTAATTATTTAATTAAATTAATTAATCTTATTCTTCTAATTTCGTATTTCCTCATCATCTTACTAATTATTTTATTTTTTAATTCTTTCACCATTTAATCATTTTAAATATTTTTTAATGTTAATTAAATATTTACTATTTAATTAATTTTGATTAATTCCCCAATTTAAATAATCTTTATTATTTAAATAAATTCTATTTTCAATTTCTATCTCTAATCATCTAATCATTAACCCTTTTCTAAATATTAATTAAATGTTATTTAATTAATTGTGATTTAAATCCTTTAATTCAAATAATCTTTATTATTTAATTAAAGTCCATTTCTAAATAATTAAATAGTTTCTTTAAATTATTTAATTAATTAATTAATTCTTCTAGTTCTTCAAATTCTTATTTCATTTAATTAATTTCTTCCAATTCAAATACATTTGCATGATTTCAAAAATCAAATTGAAAATCAAAGTCAAGTTCTAAATATATTCAAATACTAAATTGAATTTAAAATAAATTCAATTATTTGAATAAATCTCATGCAAAGATTAAATTGAAAATCCAAGTCAAAATGCAAGCACATGCTAAATTAATTAATTAATTAAATCATTTATCTCTCCAATCTCTATTTCCATCTTTTAGTTAGCTCTTTCTAAATAAAGCTTTCTTTGTCATCAATTAAATTTCCTCCGATCGCCCTTTTTCTTCCCTCTATTAGCTTTTTCTAAATCAGTTGACTCAATTAATCTATTCAATCTATTCTATTCCACCTCTAAATCAGCAGTTCAACTATCAATTTTCATGTGAGCTCACCTGAGTTCCCACCTCTTGATCAATTTGTTCCACCTTTCAATCAATCTTCTCCAATTATCTATAAATTGAGCATTCAATTCCTCACAATTCCTTTGAATCACAAACTTTGAATCTTTGTGTCAATTGCAGGTTGCCAGTGCAATATCCGAGAGCCACCATACCACAAAGAGGAGAAGAACAATGGAAGCCATGATGCACAATAGGGAGTTTTACATTATTTAATTTTTAGTCTATTTTGTATCTATTTCATTGGTTTATGTTTGGACTACTTAGATAGTTAAAAGATTCGTGATTTTCCTTATTTCCTATTTAGCAATGATGAATTTGAGCATAACACACTTAGCATCACAAAATTCACAAATGAAATGATCATGTAATAATACTCACACATGTTCTGATTCACATACTCATGAATCTAATCTTCAATCACATGTATATCCTCCATACTGATTTGATCTTCTATATATATCAACCTCTTTATCATAAACCTTAGTTAGGTCGACTAGAGCAGGGGACAAACATAAGTCCTATCGAGTCAACTGCTAAACACAATTTTGGTAAAATCGGTCCATTCCAAGAGATACAAAGGACCTAAAAAACAACATATTATATGTATCTAAGAGGCCCCAAACCTTACACACGTTGACCCATATCCTCCAAGTTCAACAAAAAGGTAACATGAAGATAACCATGTAGCACATAACTAGTCATCCCAAAATCATAACATCCAAATGAATTAACTCAATACGGATCCCCACATGCTAGGGTAGGAATCAAATACAAATTTACACACTCTCCAAAGATGACACATATCATTAATATCGTAGAAAAATAAACTCTTTTGATGAAGCCATAACAATTACCTTGAAAATCCAACACCAGACACAATGCAATACGAAATTGATCATATACAACATTCCTAAATATTTTTTTCTTACTGTTACATCAATACATGCTATAGAGCACAAACATATACAAACTACTTCATTATTAGAATGCCAAGAAACACAATCATGATCAACACTTCTACAGTCAAACTCACAGAATTCTTATATACCTAAAACTTGGATGGTGACACAACACAAAAATTAAAAGAATGTACTCGAATCCATGACAATAGAAATATCAATGCGAAGAAATTCAGAGCATTTTTTAGACGAAACAAATCCACTCCTAATAGATATCCAAGATGTCAACAAACTACAATCACTTGCCACTTCAATTGCAACACCAAGTACCTAAAAAGATAGCAATGTAGTCTCCATAGGGCATATACATTATGTTCAAATCCATAAGAACATGTCATCAATGTGGAGGAATGCAGATGATTATTCTAGATAGACTTTAAATATTATTTCTTGCATATCACAGCTCACAATACTGCCAAGATTTCATAAACAACATTTTCTAGAACAAGAGTACCAGAACCATGGAAAATATTGCACCTTACAAGATCATCATCAACATTATTCTTCACATCCTAAGTATAACTTCATCATAACATCTTTGGCAACAAACTCATCATTATAAACATACTTAACTAAGTGTAAACATCAAACACCAAGATGGTGAGCATCTACAACCAAAAGCCACTACAATTAGCGACAACTATATCCTTATATTCTAACAAACCATATCATTAGTATACAATTTGTAAGTTGTCAATAAATGACAACACTGCCAACAATCTCTCAATTTCTTTGACATCAGCAAATTACAATGCTACCAGTAATCTCTCTATTGTTTTGACATCAACAAATGACAACATTGTCAATAGTCTCCCCATTGCTTTGACATTATTTACAACACATATTGACAACACAACTATAACATATGAAAATGACACAAGGTAGGATTGGGGCTAAGATTTGCTTTGACACAAACATTGGAATATGAAGCCACAAAAGATATAATTAAATTTGACTAACTCTTGTCAAAGAGAGTCAAATGGTACCTTAGGGCTTCTATTCCTTTGCTAATTTGTAAATTGTATGGATTTGAAATGATATTGAATTAGGATCTAACTATGATATAAATTAAAATTTTAAAGAATATAATAGATTGATGCACAAATAGAAACTTTGTAATAGACATAGAAATGAGCGAGTAATATTAAGGTAAACCTGTGACTGAAATTTGGGGCCAATTTTATTGGACTAGGTTTCTTAGAGCATCTTGGTCTTCCAACTACTTTACACCAATCAAGATCTGGTTTCCTAAGATCTTGCACTATTCTCCTATCGATTTTGGTGTTTCTTTTTGAGGACCAAGATGCATAGGGTGCCTTGGTCCTAGATAGGGGTGGTCAAAGTGCCTTGGTCCAGGGTTTTCTTTTCCTAGTTTCGGGTACTAGTATGTGTCTATTTACTGAATGTCTCTTAATATTCCTATCTTTGTCAGAAACCTGTAGCTACACACAAGAGGATAAAAATGTTGGCATTAGATTTTCATTGATGTCAACAGTTGAGAAGATGCACTGGATAGAGATGTAGAAAGGATAAGTGCCCCAAAGAAAGATGAAGATGTAGCAATGATGAATATCCCAATGTAAAAAGTTGAGAAGATGTAGTGGATAGATATGTAGAAAGGATCATAAGTTCCCCCAAAAAAGATGAAGATGCAACAATGATGAATATCCTAGAGTAAAGAACATATTGCTTGAGTTGGTGTTGTATTAGACTGGCAAAGTGAGCATATTTGATTGTATATGTGCAAGTTGTACATACATGGAGGCAACAAAGGAAATTTATCCAAGGCCATAGAGAAGACAAAGATGACATTTGGAAGTTTACTTGGTCTTGTTTTTGGACAAAGAAGATGCAGGCTATATAGTGGTAAAAACTTTGGGCGAGTTGACTTGACATAGAAAAAGTGTTGTTGTAGCATAACATAACACACTGTGTTAGTCACACAAGAAGGTATAAAAGAAAAGGACAGAGTGAGTCACTGGGTCTTGAAATTAGACAAGGAAACATAGGTCATTGAGTTGGTAAGTCATTGAACAAACTGGTTTGACTCAAAAAAAGTGCAATTGCAGTTATGCTAACACACCGTGTTAGTTGCACATTGTTATGGGGAGTGCTAGTCGCACATTATTGCAGGGATATCATAACACACTGTGTTAGTATTATCACTATCTCACAGTCAACTCTCTGTGTTAACCAAAGGGTGTTATGAAATTGTGACAGGGAATGTCAATAATACAGAAGGTTAGTTGCTTCGTCATCCCCCAACAAGAACGACCCATGACAAAATTCCTTGTGGGTTAAACTAAACTGCAACAGGGGATGTGCATAACACGGTAGGCTAGTTTCCCTACCATCTCGTGACATGAAGGGTGGAAGAAAGAAGACCCTGCAGAGTAACACAAAAGTGAAGCAAATGGAGTCCCCTACTATCCTACGACAAGTAAAATCAAAGTAAAATGGTTGCATGGGGTAATAATATTAAAGAGGATAGAAGCATTCCACTATCCCTCAACATGCAAGATTGGAGAGAAATGGTCCCACGGGGCAATATTAAATAAATAAAAACAATGCATCCCTCTAACCCGCAAGGGTAAGAAGGCTTGAGAGAAAACAACATAGGATTATGAAAATAGTAGAGGGCGTGTTATCTCGCCAACTCGCGAGAAGGAAGGTTTTGTCATTTTGTGATGCGTATAACACACGTGTTAGTCGATCTACGGAACATATCAACGCAACTTGTGAATCCTACATGGATTTATTCCACACGTGAATCATTTATGAATAGGGATTTGCAAATGGGTCCCACCATCGACCAAGTGGCTGAGTGATAGGTAAACGTTAGGTGGACAATAAAATCCTCTTGATTGGTTCATGAAGCAAAAAAAATCTATAATATATGTACACAGAAAAATGTGGTGATCAAAATGAATAAATCAAGATCAAATGACCTACAAACCATTGAGACTCTTGGTGCAAGTATATAAACTAATTTGAACTAGTTTAACTTGCCAAGGGGTGTCCCATTGTTCTCTATCTAACAGGATCCCTAAAGCCAATGTTTTGCTCTTAGATCATTGAGCAAATGACTTAGGAATGAGAACTTCAAGAACGAGTGATATTGTGATCTATATGCATGAATGCACTCTAAGATCTATATGATGTGTTAAAAGCTATGATGGTTAAGTTAAGATGAAGATAGTGATATGATAAAGATTTTGCTAAATTATCCTAATCATGATATACTAGCATGGATATACTATTGATATGAGAATGAAATGCTTCTAAATATTTATGATGATATTTTAACAAAGAGAGGCTAAAATGCTTAGTAAATTAGACTATAATGTAGATGCATGAAACTTTGATCCTGGATAATGAAGAATGAGAGCTCTATTTATAGGGAAAATAGGGCAATGGAGGGTTAAGATTGAGTAATCTTAACAATGGTTAGGATTGAAAGTTACTCAATCCATGTTTACAATTTTCACCAATGAAATGGTGACAATTGTCAACAAGAGGTGGCTTGAGAGGAGATGCAAGAGGCATTAAATGCCTGAGGAGACATTAAGGTTACCTTGGGAGGTAAGGTTATGGTTAGGTTAGGGTTATCATTGGATAAAGCTTTTACCCAAGGGGTAAACTCTTGTGCAAGGGCTAATAGGATAAATAGGGTCAAAGCCATTAGTGCTTGATGAGACCCTTGGGTTAGCTGAAGGTTAAATTAGAGAGAAAGTCTCTAACCATGTGGGAAGGTTGAGCTAACCATTAATGGTTAAGAAGACTTTGGGGATAATTTTTTAAGAGTCCTTCCAAATTTAGGGGAAATCAACAAGTTAGATTGTTGAAGAAATATAGCCTTAAATGCATTTCGAAGACTTTCCTACAATTTTGAGAAGTGAACTCCTCAAACTTAGGGAAAGGAAATGATTAGAGGGATTAAGGCTAAATAAGATAGGATTTAGAAGAATCTAGAAGGCTCTTAGAAGAGGTTTAGGAGGCAAGTGGGGGGATTTAGGATTTTAATTAAAATAAAATGTTTTATTTCAACTAAAATAGATGCAACTTGCATAAATACAAGTGGGGGGATTTTTATAAATAAATTAGATTTATTTATAAGCAAGGGTTAATTTAATTAAATATAAATTTAATTAAAAGGAAGAAAAGGGAATTAATTAAATAAAGTGATTTATTTAATTAAAGGTTAGAAAAGGTTTAGATGAATTTAATTAAATAAATTGAGTAATTCATTTAATCAAATAGATGAAAATGAAGAAATTAATTAGATAGGACTTAATTAATAGGAGGGATGGGGTTAAAATAAATATTAAATATTTATTTAAGAATGTGGCTAGATTTATATGTCTACATTTTGCCCCTCTTTGAAGTGATGTGTGTGCACATGTGGATTCAAAGAAAATCGCTGGATATGCTTGCCAAAATTTGATCGATATGATGTGTGCCAAAATGTTCGATATGATGCCCCAGATGTAGATTTGATGAACGATATTGATGATGCCCCCTTGGGAGATGAATCAAGGATCTGGTGAAAATTTGTCAATTTTATGATCATTTTTGAATTGATTGCGATATGAGAATATTGACTGCATTGGATACATATTATTGATTCATGTCCCAAAAAAAGATGATGTGGATAAGGTTAATAATGAAAAAGTGGGAGTAAAATACATGCCCCACTTATTAACCCTTTGATTTACCCTATTAAAAGGTAAAAAGTGATTTTGAAAAATCATTTGCACACCTATCTTCTTGTGATTGTGACATTTGGAGCTTTGACCACGATGTCGATTCCATACTCTTCTCATCAATTTGAGTGCATCAAGCGATAGCAGAGACCCACCGCATATGGCCCACTAGTAAGTGGCCAAAATCCCTCTTGATTTTGATTAATTTCATTAATTTTTGTCACGTTTTTTACTTTTTGGGTCGGAATTTGCCGGTTTAGCATGTAGGGTAGGTCTTTTAGTGCATACAAAATAGTCTTTAGCGCATCTAAAACCCTAGGTAGGTTTAGCATCCAGGTTCCAAATATTAGCGTGGTCGAGGGGTAGGTTAGTGCGTAGGGTGCATCTAGCAGCGCTTCAGGCAAGATAGTTAGTGCGTAGGATAGATTAACGCATCTTGTAAACAATATAGCGCAATGGGGACGTGCGTTAGTGTATGATAGCAAAATAGCAAGTACGGAGTGTTTCCTAGTGCATTTGTGCAAAATATTAGCTTGTAAGGGTCAGTTTAGCGCATTGGAGCCCTGATTTCGTGTGTAGGGCAAAAAGTTGGAAAAAAAGTTGTTTTGAAAAATGCATCGTGAGTCAACTGGATTAGATAGCGGATGTAGATGTCAAAATGGGTTCATCGGTTGTATGATATGGATCATGATCCGATGTGAGTCCTATTTTGTTATGATGTCTTATTTTGATATGCTGCTGGATTGTTGATATGGGTCTTATTTTGATATGAGTCGCTTTTCGATATGAGTCAAGTTGTTGATATGAATCTGGTTTTCGATATGAGTCAAGTTGTCGATATGAATCTGGTTTTTGATATGGGTCAAGTTGTCGATATGGATGTGATTTCATTATGAGTCAAGTTGTCGATATGGATCTGATTTCATTATGAGTCTTGAGTCGATATGAGTTGTAATTTCATTATGAGTCTTGATTTTGTTATGGGTCAATTGTTGTTCGATATGGGTCTTCTTTTGATATGGGTCATGATTTCGTTATGGGTCTCGATATGATGCACTGATATGGATTGCTTTGATATGGTACTCTGATTGATTTCATCGATATGAGGCGTTGGTTCGATATGGTTCTTGATTGATTGAACGAGTCTTGATATGATGCACTGATATGATTCACTGATTGATGCTGATATGTTTCTAATGTGGTTCTGATATGATTTGCGTTTTAAGTTGATTTGTTTTTTTTTTTTATATTTTTGATAGATTTGATTGAATCGAGAACTGATGATGGATATGTGTTGATTTGTAGGCAAATCTTGGTGTGCTATAGTCTTAGGTGCGATTACGGAAGTTGTGGACACTTATCCCGTACCCATCACAAGCTGATCGAGATGTGATTAAGAGATGTGGTTTATCATCCTTACTAGACATGACCCTAGTATACCATTCACTTGAGGTTCTTGACAACATTGGCAGAGATGTGGCACATCGACTCAAACACCTTTCATTTGGCGACATGTGAGATGACAGTTACACCAGAGGACTGTTATTGGATTCTGCGGATTCCTGTGGTTGGGGATTTGCTACCCTATGAGCAGACCGAGGAGGGTGGCATAGAGGCTCTCCGCCATGTTTTCTAGGATGATCACATTATGGCTATGAGATCCCATGGTAGGAGTTTTTAGATTTGGGTTACACTCCATTTCTGTGAGTACTAGTAGGTTTTATTGGTAGTTTCCTTTGTCCCGACCACAGGTCAAAGGGACTGGCTGTTGGATGGGGATTGGTTCTGGAAGAGATGGTGACACAGGGATGCAAGTTTGCATGGGGGTCTTATATGTTGGCCCACCTATACAGAGAGCTCCATCAGGTAGTATATCTAGGATACACTAGTCTATTAGCTGGGGTGACTTTATTATAGGTGTGGGCCTGGGAGCATATACCAGTGTCGAGACCGCTTGTAGACAGAGATAGGTTAGTTGGTCGTGCATATGCATATGGTTATATAGGTGTAGTTGTCCAGCGTAAGATGGGAGAACTAGAGCACTGGCGTAGGGCTTTGGATGACATTGATATAATCATCTGGAGACCATATATGGATTGGGAGGTGTGGGCTGAGGATGGGCTAGAGATGCCCTATGTATATATGTCTAGGTACCTGATTGGATGGACACCCTTTATTATCAAGAGATTTCTACACAACCACATTCTTCGGTAGTATGATAGACAATAGGGGATGCCACAGGGAGCCCGTTTGTATGCTCGTCGGTGACAGGATGTGCCGGTGTGGGGGCCTACCCTAGATAGTGCAACATTCATGGATGAGTATATGACCCTGGCATGACAGATTTGGGATAACGGGGCCGGGGTAGTGGATGCTGGGCTGATAGAAGAGTTCTCAGCTTATTTCGTATCACATTCAGTGGCTTGTATATCTGATCCGACAGAGCTGTTGCCAAATTTTGATGATGATGAGGAGCGACTGTAGAGGTTAGGGGGCAGAGAGAGGAAGATGAGGGAGAGTTGGGAGAAGATGGAAGTGGAGAGGGTGGGGATGGTGGAGGTGGAGGGGGTGGTTTTGGTAGTGGTGACAGAGGTGGAGGCGGAGGGGGTAGTTTCATGAGTGGTGCAGGTGGGGGTGTGGGAATAGGTGTGATGTTAGCTGCTATGGGAGGGATGGAGGGTGATACGGAGGGTGGTGGACGACCTTCCTAGAGGAGGAGATTCGACATTCTACCTCCACCAATGCCTTAGATAGGAATAGGTGCAGCCAAGACCATGACATAGGTACCTATTTAGATTAGGGTGCCGACCTACCAACATGATGTTCAAATTAGGGTGATATAGGTCTCGGTTCAGCAGCTACAAGTGTAGGTGCTAGCGCAACGTGGACATATTATGCAACTGTAGGTAGAGAGGGATACAACAGTAGAGCGTCAGGGCCAAGAAAAGGCCCTTGCTGACAGGTTAGATAGATCCACCGCAGGTGCTTCACTCCAGGACACACTGAGGGGGATACATTACTCGGCCAAGGAGGCCAAGTATTATAGGTGTTTGTATGAGGATATGGTCTTCCGAGAGCATAGAGCTCCTAGTTATGTTGCAGTGATGTCCACTCGATCCGGACGTAGTCATGCAAGGACAGAGAGTCGAGGCGTTACGACGTCGGCATGACGTGATCCATCTAGTGGAGATTCAAGAGTTGGGACATCTGCTGCTAGACCTTCTACCTCAGGAGATAGTCACTCCTGAGAGACCTATTTTGTTGTATTAATCACCTTTGTTGTATTGATAGACATGATACCCATTGTACATTTTGACAGTCTTGCGAGATATATATGATATATGGCATTTGATTTTCTTTGATCCACATGTGATGTGTTATTGATGATGATTGATTTATGATACACATTATTTGGTATGATGATACTATGAGGATGATTAGATGTTTAGATAAAAATGATGATTAGATGATACTATAACAATGATTAAATGTTTGTGATATGTATTGTGTTTACTTTGATATGAGATGTGATGTTATTTGAATGTTCTGATGTGAGATGTATCTTGAAAATGAGATGTAAATGATAATGATAATGATATGAAACTAATGCGAGATTAAAATGATATGCAACCTACTGCAATTGTATGCAACTAAATGATCACTTTAATTATTCGTTGTCATTACTATTAGTCACTTGTTTGTACTCCTTTAGTCATCATTGAGATTTTGATATGTTGAAAGTTAATACAAGCATCATGGCATAATTGTGTTAGGATTCCCACAGATACTGAGAGGGGGGGGGTGAATCAGTATCTGACTGGTTAATGAATTTTCTTATATTAAAACATACAAAACATATTGTAACAGTGTACCGATATGCAAGAAATAATGCAATAAATAGAATTAAGAACATCCAAATGAAAAACACACCATAACACAATGATTTAATGAGGAAACCTGGTGTGGGAAAAACCTTGGTGGGATTTGTGACCCACAATATTATCTTACTGGCCAATAAGAGAATATTACTTACAATAGGGGCCTGCACATGTAGGAAGGCCACTTGCCCAGAGCTCACTGCTCAATGGGAAGTCTCACTGACTTACAATGTGGATTATACAAATCCAATATCTTGTACTGCTTTACAATAGCATCTTCAATGCTAGATTCAGTACCGGTTTCTGCTTTGTTCTTTACATATACCCCTTAACCTATTTTCGCATAATAGGTCTACCTTATTATCTTTTTCTACATCTTACAAAATGTCCTACAATGACTTCTTATATATACAAGTCATTTTACAATGATATTGAGTCGGCTTACAAAGTTTATTAAATAATAAAAAAAATATATTATAACAAAATCCTATCGGCCTCTGTGCTGGTATACTTGCTTTCTCTGTACTGGTGCCGGTGTCTTGACTGCCGGTGCAAAGTGTGTTTTGCTGATGCCGGTGAGTTTCCTTGCCAGTGCCATAGGATTGTAAGGTTGCCATCAATGACAAAACCTTCAATCACCTTCAATGTCTCATTGGAGTGTCCATATGCCAACAATATCCCCCTTTGGCATTGATGGCAACACTCATGAGAAATTTTAAAAAAAAGTGTTCTCAAAATATGTGTGCTTCCCCTGAGCATATGATTCCTGTAGTGTTCTTGTAGTGTTTTGAATTTTCTCATTCCTCTACTCCCCCTTTGACATCAATGAAAAAGGTTGTCAGGATGTCAGTAGAGTTTGTAGTTTCAACCTTGTAACTGGGAAGTTACAATTTGAAAAAGATCTCCCAAGATCAAGTTTATACTGTCCATAAACATTTTGCTATCCTTTATTGCTGTCTCTATTCTCTTCACTGTACCGGTGAGATGCTGTAAATGCTCTGTCGGTGTTTTGTTTCCCTGTATTAGTACCTCAGATACTTCCTTCCGTAGAGATGCTAGATAGTCCAATCTTGGACTTAGTTTTGATCTCAAATGTTTTGCCTTATACACTATTCTTTCTTTCTCTCTTTCCAATTTGAGTAGTTCTTCCTCAAAATTTGATATTTCTCCTCAAAAACTGATAGTGTATCAGGTGAGTTGACAAAACTATCTGCAAGTTTATTGATCTCATCCTGTACCTTGCACATTTTCTTGTCTATATCTACAGTCAAAAAGTTTGTTTTATAGACATCTTTGTACAGATTTTTGTACTCTTTCAACAAATTACATAATTCCGGTAGAAGTGTGTCAAAATCTCTATTACACTTCTTTATTTGCTCATCAAAGAATTTCTATTTTTCAATTTCTACCTTATCCTTTACTGACTCTTCCTTTATTTTCTCATTGTTTTCAGAGATATATTTACACAGTGTATCCAGTTGTCCTAAAGAATCTTTGTTATCTATATTACAGTTGGGAGCAATTTCCTTCAAAATTGGTATGGTATCATCAATTGCCTTGTAAGCTTGTGAGCTGCAGTCGGTTATTTTCTTGATAGAATCTAGTAATACCTTAGTCACATTTGTTGATTTGTATCCTAATGATGATCCAACAATCTGAGTACCCATAGAAGTAACCAAGCTTGTATTGACCTCTGTTAGGTCTGTTTGTGTCTGCATTTCTTTAAGCACTGGTTTTCCTACTTCACTAGTTGTCGGTGGCACTGTTTCCTTATGTACCCGTTCCTGTTGCTGTTGTTGTTCCGGAGCCTTTAGCTCTGTTTGTTTCTCTGTATGTTGCATTGCCTTAGTTTGTGACTCAGTCTCTACCTTTTGTTCTTTATCTTCTGTTGGTTTATCAGTTTCTTCAACTACCAGAGGCTCACTAGCCATATCTGTCTTATCTGTTGTATCTTTATCTACCACTATGTTGATCTTTTGAGTATCAACATCCACAGTGATGTCATGGGAATGGGGACAAGGCAACAACAAAGTTCAATGTTAATAAGTTAGTTTCAACCATAAAAACAAAACAAAGAACTAAAAACCATTCCAAACATATCAAAAGAGATTTCAAAAAGCATGAAAGAAGTTTAACAAAACAAAAGAAAGGAGAAGAGCCTCCCTAAGATGCTTCCATGATGTCTTTCGATGCTTCTCCCTTGTTTCTCCCCTTTCCAAGTCCCAAATGAGTGTAGCTCTCAGCTTTTAGCACTAGCCATGGATGCCATATGGAGATTCAAGATGGTTGAATATGATAAGCAAATGCTATGCAAGTGTAGATAGTGATGCTATGAAAAGCTCTATGCTAATACCAGTATAACAACAATACTCTAATGCTTCCTCTTTGCTTGAGGAGAAGGGTTCTATTTATAGAAGAAATGGGGAAACGAAGGGTTAAGATTGAGTAATCTTAACAAGGGTTAGGATTGAAAGATATTCAATCCATGTGAGACTTTCAACCCAATCCCATGTTGACAAGTGTCACCATGAGGAGGCTTGAGAGGAGAGATAAGGAGCATTAAATGCTTGAGGGGACATGATGGTTACCCTAGTCAAATAAATAAATGCTTTGAAGAGACACATGGGTTACATGAGGGTTAAGTTAGGGGTCAAAGTCCTTAACCATGGGTGCAAGTGGAATTAACCATTAATGGTCATGTAAGAGCCATAAGTGGTTTGGAAGACTTTAGAGGTTAATTTGTTGAACACACAAAGCATTAATTGCTTTTCAAAGACTTTGGAGTCTTTGAGAAGTGACTCCAATTTGCTTAGGAATGTGACAATATTTAGGGGATGGATTAGGTTAATTAGGAAGGGTTTAGAAGAATCTAGAAGGGGTTTAGGCATGCAAGTGGATTTTGTAGGAAAATGCAAGTGGGAGGAATTTTGGGATTTTCAATTAAAATAAAATCATTTATTTTAATTAAATGGTGCAATTTGCATTTGGGTAAATATTCAAATAAATATTAATTTATTTAAATGAGAAAAAGGAAGATAAAGCATTAAATGCTTGAAGACTTTAAGGGAAACCATTAAAGGTTTGAGAAGACTCTAGAAGGAAGCCATTAAATTTGAAGACTTTAAGGGAAACCATTAAAGTCTTAAGAAGACTTTAAGGGAAGCCATTAAGTTTGAAGACTTTAAGGGAAACCATTAAAGGTTTGAGAACACTCTAGAAGGAAGCCATTAAGTTTGAAGACTTTAAGGGAAACCATTAAAGGTTTGAAGTGGGTGAGGATAAATAGGATTTTAAATAAATAATTTATTTAAAATAGTTGTGCAACTTGCATTTGTAGGAAAATGCAAGTGGGTGGAGGATAAAGGTGATTTAAATAAATGATTTATTTAAAATAGTTGTGCAACTTGCATTTGTAGGAAAATACAAGTGGGTGGAGGATAAAGGTGATTTAAATAAATGTTAATTTATTTAAATGTGAGAGATGATTTAATTAAACAGATATGATTTATTTATTTAATTAATGGTTTGAATTTGATTAAGTGAATTAAATCAAATAAATTGAATAATTTATTTAATTAATAGGAGAAGAGGGTTAAGATGAATTAATTAAATATTAATTTAATTAATTATTGATTGATGTTTAAATAATCAAATAAATACTAAATATTCATTTAATTAAGTGGACAGATTTATGTGACTACACACAGTATATAAAACTTCAGGATTAGGATTATTATCCTCTATATTCATACTCTCAGCCGCTAGTTGATCTTCAGTAGTTGTTGTTCTTACCGGTGGAGTAATCAAAGGAGGTGGGGGTAAGTTGTCTTTGACTTTGATGCAAGGTGGTCCACCAGCTATACCTTTACCCTTGTCTTTTGCCTTCTGATATACCTTTATTGGCTTGGGGCTCATGTATTCTTCCTATTTTTCTTTTTCCATTAGGAATATGTCCCATGCATTCTCTATCTCTTCAGTCACTTCTTTGACTCTTCCTACCATTAAAGCAATGTGCCGGTGTGCAGTAGAAAATATTGACCAGTTGGCTTCAGCAATTAAGTCATCAATTTCCTTGGGTGAGTTTACTGGGTACACAACAAGTAGTTTTTCTATCTTGATTTTCTTGTCAAGTTCTACTACTGCTAGCCTTCTTGCTTCTATTCTTTTAAACAGTTCATCTGGAATCTCATTTACTACTTCCATCAAGAATTTCTTATAAATGTTCATATGCAATATAACACTATTTTCAACTTGCTCTATTTCATCAGCTGTTAGAGTGTCATATATTTTCTCTATGTTCTTCAATTTTACTTCCTCTGTAATTTCATTTAACAATACATCAAGAGGGGCCAACTCTTTGTTTATCTTCTTCTTCTTTTTGGGTGTCAGTTTCTTCTTTGGTGTAGCCTTTCTTACCGGAGATCTCACTGCTTGTTGTTTTTGTCTTGTCCTCCTAGGTGAGGGAGTGGTTGCCGATGAGGGATCTCTTTTCCTTACAACTCTCTTGAAAGTTACAGGCATGTCATTCTCCAAAGAAGTACCTACCGGTGATAGGTGAGTTTCAGGTTGTAGAGCTGCTAACTCATCCTCTGTTATGCCGGTTTGTTTTAGTATATCTTCTTTCATGGCCTTTGCTTGTCTGGAACCTTTTCTTACTCCTGCATCAACCTTTTTCAATCTTTTCTTAGATTGTATTTGGCTTTCTATGGTCTTGGCATTACCAAATACTTCTTCCTTGGGTTCTTTGGGGGCTTCTAGGAGTGCTTTGGCATATGTTTCAATGATCAAATCATCTATTTCATAGCCCATCTCTGTTACCCAAACAGTCCTAGGGATGACTGCTTCCATCTAGATTTCATCCTTTTTTATCACAAAGCAGATTTCCTTCTTGTATTTGTCAACCATCTTTTGTGACAGTCTAATTCTCTTCTTCATTTTGTCCTTAAATGCTTGAAAGAAGTCATTTATATTCTGTTCCTTGTCTTCTCCCATATTATTGAATAGTTCTGTTAACTGTTTACCTACCGGTATATCATAGCCAAGTTCTTTGTAGCCTCTATCGGGAACCTATTTGGATATGTTTAGCATTAGGCATACTAACAGATTTCCAAACTTAAAAGTTCCTTTCTTGTCTTTCTTGATCTTTCCAAGATTGTCAATTAATTCATCCTTTAACCATTCACATACATCAATCTTTGCATTATCTATGACCATATCATAAGCACTCTTAATGCATAAACTTGATACTGAATTAAGTCTATTTGCATGAGTGGTTTTATACCCTAATATCATGCTGATAAATCTCACATTAATGTCTTTTACATCATTTACTCTTAGAGATCTTTTATCAGATGTGGCACCAATTAGGTCTATAACTAGGTCATTGGATACCTTCTTAGTTTTATTTGGTCTTTTACCGGTGGTCGGTAACCTTGTGACAAATTTCACGGCTTCCTTAGTGATTTTATGGATTGCATCTATCCAGAAAAATTCTCCATGCACCCTGCTTAAGACTATCCTAATAACATCCTTTGGAAATTCAGGAATGCTAAGGATCTCTGTGAATCGTAGGGTTTCAATGATTTTGTGTTCATCTTTTACTTTACCGGTTTCATCACATATCACAGATTTGAACATTGTCTTAATATCTTCATCTCCTAGTTCCTCAATGTTGTAGTGAATGTAAATTCTAGGGTCTTCAGCATAAACAACTCCCTTAGGAATTTGAGAAAAAGCACCTAAAGCATCATCTTTCTTTGCTACTTTGGGGATTATCTGAAATACGGGCCTAGGTCTTTTTATGATTTCTACAATAGTAGGGTTGCTACATATTCCATTGCAGAGGTGGATGCCATGATAAAATACCTTTAACTACCTTTGGGATGGATGATTGCTTGGAGTGTTCTTGCTTTATTCTTGAAATGCCTTAGCTCAGAATCTTCGCGCTCTTCGTAGGTTTGAAATCACGGTGAAGTGAAATGGAGCCAAAACTACAAATTTATAAACTTTATTTGCCATCTACCACATTAAATGTATGCCGGTTAAGTAATAACTTAACATGTCTGCCGGTATATGAGTATCTTTCAACTTCTCATCTCTAACCGAGGGAATAATAGCATATCTGTTATTTGATTTGCCAAACCCTCACAGAAACTTTCTTCAATTCGATGAAGAACTTCCTACCGGTGGAGCACTATTCTGTTCTGCTGGTGCAGAATACTCCGTTCTGCCGGTGGGGTGTTAATTGATTCTACCGGTGGAGGAGTATTCCCAACATTTAGATTTGTTTTTCTAATCCATTGTTTTGAGAATTCTTGCTTTACTTCTTCAACTTTTTCTTTCCCTTTCAAACTAGCACCTTTGTTGTCTACCGGTGTTCCTTTGCTTCTATAGAATTTTGCAATATGCCCAATCTTGTTACATGCATAACAAGTTACATTGTTTTTCTGAATAGCTTTGCTATAACCTATGCCAGTTTGTGTTCTACATTGATTGGATAAATGTCCATATCTTCCACAAACATAACATCTTACATTCATTCTACAATTTTCTGAGTTATGACCAACTTTATTGCATTTAGAACATTGACCGATGGGTATGCTGATGTTCTGATAACTTTTAGATCTACATTGATTTGCTTTATGCCCATACTTATTACAATTGAAGCATTTACCATTGAATTTATAAGTATTAGGTTGTCTTACCAGTTTGCTGTGATCTTGAGTATTTGCAGTACTAGAGCTTTCACCAACTTCAAAGCCAATTCCACAAGTATCACCATTAGGTTTTTGAGTTTTCAACAAGTCACCAAGTTCTTCTGAGCTTTTCTTGAATTTATCTTTGTGTTGATTTGCAATATCCAGTTCTCTTTGTAAGATCTCTTTCTGTCTCATTAGTTCATTTGAGTCATTCTGTGTATGCATCAGATTTATCTTTAATAGGTCATTTTCATAGCTAAGTCTTGTGTTCTCATTTGCTGCATCACTTAGTCTTCTAGTCAATTCTTCTTCATTCTTCTTCCTCTCTTCAATTTCTTTGCAAAACCTCATAGTCATATCTTGCATCTCATTCTTTGTTGCCATGTTTTCTTGCTTCAGCTTCCCTATCATATTATTTAGAGTTTCCTTTTCATCATTCTCAAATTGCATTTTTTCACAAAGTTCTCTTCTCTTGTTTCTTGCAGTGGTGAGATTTTCTTGAAGTGCCTAAATGATATCCCGAGCTTCCCTTAGATCATCTTCAAGTTTGATGTTTTTCAATTTTTCTATATCATAGTCTGAGAGAGCTGCTTCAAGTTGCTTCATCAAGTTTTCCATCTTTACCGGTGTCAAGATCTTCCTCAAGCTGTTAGACTTTTGAAAATAGAGGACCAGGCTTTGATACCAATTGTTAGGATTCCCATAGATACTGAGACGGGGGGGGGGGGGGGGGTGTGTGAATCAGTATCTGACTGGTTAATGAATTTTCTTATATTAAAACATACAGAACATATTGTAACAGTGTACTGGTATGCAAGAAATAATGCAATAAACAGAATTAAGAACATCCACATGAAAAGAACACCATAACACAATGATTTAACGAGGAAATCCGGTGTGGGAAAAACCTTGGTGGGATTTGTGACCCACAATATTATCTTATTGGCCAATAAGAGAATATTACTTACAATAGGGGCCTGCACCTAGAGCTCACTGCTCAATGGGCAGTCTCACTGACTTACAATGTGGATTATACAAATACAATATCTTGTACTGCTTTACAATAGCATCTTCAATGCCAGATTCAGTACCGGTTTCTGCTCTGTTCTTTACATATACCCCTTAACCTATTTTCGCATAATAGGTCTGCCTTATTATCTTTTTCTACATCTTACAAAATGTCCTACAATGACTTCTTATATATACATGCCATTTTACAATGATATTGAGTCGGCTTACAAATTTTATTAAATAATAAACAAAATATATTATAACAAAATCCTGTCGGCCTCTGTGTTGGTATACTTGCTTTCTCTGTGCCGGTGCCGGTGTCCTGAGTGTCGGTGCAAAGTGTGTTTTGTTGATGCCGGTGAATTGCCTTGCTGGTGCCATAGGATTGTAAGGTTGCCATCAATGACAAAACCTTCAATCACCTTCAATGTCTCATTGGAGTGTCCATATGCCAACAAATTTGCCATGCCCATCTTTTGGGCACGAACGGAATTTTTTTTTAAAAAAAAATACTTACTAATTAGCGACTTACTTAATTAAAATAATCAACTAAGAGTGATTAACTTAAATAAAATAATGCATTTTGGGTTAGGTCATAACTATTTTGTATGAAACGGGTAATTAAACTCAATTGGGAATGCATGGTTTAACGAGCTAATATTTCTCCAAAGGGGTAATTCTCTAGCTTTTTTAATAAATAATTAAAATCTCAAGCCTAACGAAAAAAAAGTCTCAATTGTAAATGATCTAAATATTTTATTATCTTTCTTAACACACCTCGGTACTAAATTTAGTTGACCTAATGATGAAACACCTAGTTAAAATGAAAACCTCATGAAATAAAAATACTTTATAACATTTGACTTAATTGGCCCTCTTGGCCCTTCAAATAATTCTGTGTTCACACCCCTTTATTTTTTTAAATCTATTCTATTTAAGCATTGAACTCCTTCTTATAAAATTTCTCCCACACTTGCCCGATATTAAAAAAAAAAACATACAAAACTTAATTCTGCATTAATTTACAAATATGAACTAAAATAAATCCACTTTTCTATATATATATATATATATATATATATAGTTATCCATTTAAATATTCTGATTATGAATGTATCTCCAAAAGAGGTGGGGGTTTTAATTCAACTATTAAATTACCCCTTTTTAAACAATTTTATTTTCCCCCCCATCTCACACATGATTATTTTAAAACTTATGTGAGTGTTGCCCTAACCCGAACTAGGGTTAGGGCGATATGTATAGCACCTTGTATTTTTTTTGTTTTTTCCTTTTTACTTTCATCCTCTGTGGTGTGCGAGTTGCGTGCAGGGTGGGGCGACGGCCGAGGGGAAGAGGTGGAGTGCGTAGGGAGCCGAGCGGACAACTCCCCACCCGGACGCCGTTTTAATTTCCCCCCCCTTTTTTTTTTGTTTGCGCAGATGCGGGAAGGAAGGGGGGGCGGAGAAGGGTTTGTTAGTGCGGCGGAGCGGGGGTTTGGTGAGGGCGGTGAGCGCAGCGGCGGGGTTCCCCCGGGCACCGCTGTGGCTACCCACAGTGCGGCCGGGCGCCGCTCACTATGGGTAACCACAGTGGCGGCCGGGCGCCTCCTGCGCCACCGCCGGCCACTGTGGCTCGGCTCCAACCCATGTCTGCGAGCTTGAACCCACGCGATGGCCTATTTTGTTGTGTTTTCCTTTTTTTTTGTGTTTTAAGATGCAATCTCTTTTTAATCTGTGCTTAAAAGGAATAAAATATACACAACATAATATATATATATATATATATATATATATATATATATATATATATATTAATAAGTCTTTGTTTTTCTTTTGGGTTTAAAGGAATATCAGGCATTACATGTCTACTTAAAAGGGCATGAACAGAATGGTTTTGGATATATGAATATTTATATATATATATATATATATATATATATATATATATATATATATATATATATATATATATATATATATATATATATATATATATATATATATATATATATATATATCTGTGTGTGTGTGTGTGTGTGTGTGTGTGTTTAAATATTTAGGTAAAAGTAGGTGTAACCAGAATCATTAATGAGACATATCTGTGTTTCAGTTTGTATATTTATATTTTGCAGGGTTTTTATAAGGTATATATATATATATATATATATTGGTTTGATTAGCAAGAGGGTTAGTTTCCTCTTTTTTTTTGTAAAACCAGATCTGTAATTATATATATTTTTGAAACAGATTCTTGTAATGATACTCAATGTTTAAATATGTTTATATATATATATATGTATTTATAAATGGTTAATTGTTACACAAGTAAGCATATTATTTTTTTAAATCATAACTCATATGGACTTATATGGGTATAATATTATTTTTTTGTGAATAACAACAAAGTACATTTAAGGGGGTTTCCTACATACATTATTCTTTTTCTTGTCACTGAAATACTAAACTGAATGCTAAGTATTCTTTTTTTTTCCTTTAGCAAAGAATAGACTATTACAACAAATTTCATTTCTGCAATAAACAGAAAAATAAAAAGACTGTTTTTAAATAAATTTACAGCAGCAAAATTTTTTAAGAAACATGTAGCAGCTAAATTCCATTTACTTGCAGAATTCAAAACAAACATTTTCTTCTCTTCTTTTTTATAAACATGAAAATTTACATAAAATCTAGTACAATACTCCTTTGCTACACTAACTAGAGTGAGAACAACATACATATTTTTTTTGCAAACTAAATGCAAGTAAATATGAATACAAAGATATTGGCAATAAACCATTTACATTTTCCTTTCCATGGAATAGGAATACATTGCCTTACTTAATGGAAAAATAAGTGCATCATTGACTAACTTTTTCTTTTACATGCTAACATTGATTACACAATCCTCTTTTCTTGTAAATAACACAATCTAGCTCCTTTTTCAAACTCCCCCCAAAAAATACATTGTCTTAATAACTCTTTCTGCAACAAAAAAACAGCAACATGGTCCTTTAATCCTTCTTTTCCCATTCCCATGCAACCTGCAATATAACACTTTTTTTGACCATGGGAAGCTCACCTCCCAGCCTAGGCTTACTAGAAGCCACCCCCGAGCTTGGAGAACCAAGCACTAGACGAGTTACAAACAAGCAAACTCTACACAAACATAGGAAAACACTTACATTCAAATTTCCCTTCCCAAGCTACACATTCACCACTTTCATGGTGACTCTTCCATGGGTGGAAGTGGACCAAGTACCAATGGGGAGAATGCATGCCAAAAAAAACAACACAAGCCACCTCATGGCAATACAAATGCAAAAAATGCTTCCACAATCCTTATGCCCCCCAAAAAGGCCCAAGGCCATATTTGCTCCCCTTATGACCCCCAAATGCATACACAAGGCTATGCATCAAGGGTCACCAAGGACTCCCTTGAGAACACTCTCCATAAGGAGAGCCTCTCACCCATGGCTGTCATACTCCTTCCACCCCAAGATCTTCCTACCCTCCCAAGAGTAGGAGATCTTGGACACTCCCAAAACAACAAGAACACAAACAAAATACATAGAAAAGAAAATTACACAATCTTAACTTCAACAAAAACTTCATGAAACACTTTCTTTCAAACAACTCTTTTCTTTTACAAAACAACATAAACTAACTCATACAACATAACAAGAGGAAGTAAGAAGTAACCAACCTTATTCTGCCAATAGGTTTGCTAAAATTAGTTGGGGATGAGCTGCCCAATTCCACACTAACTTTCTCCAAATTCCACCAAAAGTGCTAAATCTCCTACTAACTTTTTCAAACAAGCATAATCTCCAAGAATGGAGAGTGGGTGATTACTCACTAAGTTTCCAAATTCTTGCCTAAGAAGGCCTCTCACACACTTCCCAACCCCTTGGGTGAGGTGTGAGTTCCCATTGGTTGCCCTTCCCAAACTCTTACACATTACCAAAATTGGAAAGGAAAAAGGTGGAAGAAGATGGGGAAGAGAGTTTAACTTCTAAAGGGAAGGTTCTCTATCCTAGGAAGAACTTTCTAAGTTGAATTTTCGTTCATCTTGAAAACACCACTTTTTGAAGTGACTAAATAGTCACATGGGAGAAGCCACATGTTGCAAAATACCCCTAACCCATAGGTATACCCTTTGGACCTTTGGAAAAGCCTTAAAACTTACCCTAGGAGTCCATTAAACCCTTTGGAAACCCAACTGAAGTTTACCTACGGGTCAAACTTGAGTTGACCACTCCCAAGACTCCCTACCCAAGGCAAATTTGGGACCACACTCATGTTTTTGAATGGCTTTGGTAGAAACAAAACTCCCTCCAAGAGACAAGTCAAAATCAATGACACTTAATCAACACATGTGTCAAGTGACACAATAAAAATACAATATAAAAATCACACATGGAATTTGTCTCTTGTAGGATTACACATATACATACAAATTAATTTTTAACACTCAAGCATTATACACTTCACAAATAAAATACATTACAATGGGGTGTTGTCTCTCCAAATAGACAACTCCCGGCTTAACAAACGCACATAGGTCTAGGCTTGGTTCTCCATATAAATTCCATGGTCACATGGATAATTTTCCTGCGCATCTCAATTAACACATTAGTAATTCCAAATAATCACATTTATACATAATCAAATACATGGATTCCATTGCACATCAACACTCATACATTAGGCAAATCAATAATTTCAATATCTCATTTGTTTCAAATTCAATTTCACTTAAGCAATTAACATAATTTCCCAAAATTGAACCATTCATAAATAAGCATCATTTTTCTATCATGAAAATGAAGTCCTGCAAATTTCCAATAATGACATTCACCATCATAATGTAATTCTATTCTAGTAACATATCCAAAGTTTCATAATCATCATGCATGAAATAAAGCATCAACATATGTCAGTGTGATCCAAATCATGGAATCATATAAGTCCTAAGTCCATAAAGCATAAAATAAAGCATCCATAATAGTCTCAATATGCAAATAACTGAAAATGTCAAACTGAATCGGGGTAGGGCCTCACAAAATTGAACCATAACGACCTGAGTATAACTTTCATGATTTTTGATATTGAAAGATGATACAAGCATCGAGGTATAATTGAACCAAGATGACCTGAGTGTTGCTTGTGTAAAACAAACAAGAGTCAACCATTTGTATGTGCAAAATGGAAAATGTCTTCAATGATATGTTTCCAATCATGTCTTGAGACAAATTTAAACCATACGAATGATCGCCTCACAAACATAAAACCAAAGAAAAATATCAGATTCCTTCGTTGCTTCTCTAGATCAGTGCATCCTTGAGTAGCTCAGGAGATCTAATGATTCATAAATAAAGATACAAATAGTCAAAACTTCATGCCAAATGTAAATAAATCACAATTAAGAATAAATCGTCCATTGTGTGTGTTGAAGTTGTAGTTGGATAATGATCCTGTTTTCTAGTTCGATGAGCAGTTTCAACATTAAATTCCTTAGCATGCCACGATCTTTGTTTGTTGTTTGAATACTAAAGCAAGATGAATGCTGCCCCTATCTATGAAAACTTTTCGATGTGGAATATACATTGATCACCAAGCCATGGTGGGATATGATATGGATATCAACATGAACCAAGAGTTGAATCAAACACTTGGGGGGATTGGATACAACTTACCCATAGGAGTCAATCAAGGTAATTACAACCAACTCCCCGGGGTGCCATCATCTCAACCAATAGGAGCCCCAACAATGAACTTGGTGCCAATTTATGCACCTCAACCTCAGGTACAAGGGACGAATCAACAATTTTCTGCTCAAGCTTTAACTTCGTAGAACAATACCAACGTTGCCCCTATCCAAATACAGTATGCTAGTTAGGTACAAGGGACAAATCAATAGTTTGGTAATCCCTAGGAAACAAACCAAGCCCCAACTAGGATGCTTGAAAGTCAAGGGTCACACCTATCTACTGAAGTAGAGGCATTAAAGAAAATGATTTCACAAGTTACTTCAGATTTGAGTCAGTTGAAGATGAATCCACCAAGAGGGTATAACCAATCCCAAACATATAATAACCAACGAGGTTACAATAACTAAAATCAAAACCAAAGGTATAACTCCAAGCCATATAATAGACAATGGAACACAGGTCCAAACAATGGTGGGGTAAACCATGATCATTCGGATGCAAGAGACAACCATAATAACTCACAAAGTGTTAACCTAGCAGATATGAATTTACTAACTAATTGGTGTAGGTTGCATGATACAACATCACATTCAGAAGTCAATTGTGCCCAATTTGAAAAGATTACTAGGATTTTGCAAGTTGTTTCTCAACCGACAGGGTGCCCTAATGAGGAACTAGAGAAGGTCAATACAACAATGTTGGTTGACACATTCCTCTACAAAGAGTTCCAAGCTGAATCGAAAGGTGTTTTATGTGTCTATGACGTGCAAGATTTTTAAACTAGGAATACTTATAACCTTAGAAGTCAAGGCAAGGCACCGTTGACAGAACCACCTCCCCCAAGGGGTGGATTGGTACCCCCTGATGCAAATGCAAGTAACAATTTCCTCCCTCCTCAAGATTTTCAAGGAACACATCCTAGACAAGGTCAAGGCCAATAATATATTATAAAAGGGTCTTTTTGACATTACTAAGGAGATGGAGAGGACTGCCACAACTATGTTGCTAATGGAGGTACTGAGATATAGCCCAAAATAGAAGAAGACTCTTCTCAAGAGGTCAGAACAACTAGAATCTAAAAGTAATGAGGTTAAGATGGCTGATTTAAATGAAGTCAATGCTAATATCAATAATAATGCCATCGAGAACCCACCATTTCTACTCAGTTTGAAGATATGTGGAAGGAACTTACACAACTATTTGATAGATTCAGGTGCATCTAGAAATGTAATACCTTACTCTATATGTCAAAAGCTTGGTCTCAACCCAGTGCGTGCAAACAACAAGGTAGTACAATTGGATAAGACTAAGGTCAATGTGATTGGGGAATTGAAAGACATATACATCCATTTGGGCGTTGATCCACGCATATCCCATTATATTGATATACAATTGGTTGATATTCCTAAAGTATATGGGATGCTTCTTAGTAGAGATTGGTCAAAAACTTCAAGAGATTACTTCTCTACTTGTTTTACATAGTTATGGCTTCCCTGGAAAGGAGTAAGTAACCAGATCTGAATTGACAGTGAGCCTAAATTGAAAAAGTTGGTCATAGACTACAGAGCTCCCAATGAGGTGGCATATGCTGAAGTCAGTCCAGGAGTCTATAGAGTAAATGAATTTCTCACTTTTTCTGCACCTATAGATCCCTAATCCTGCCAAGTTGATGTGTCAGAGCATATGGGAAGAGTTAAAGAATTTATTGTAGGAATGAAACAAGGGATGTGCCTATTAGGAGATGATATCAAAATGCAAGATTTGTTACTCCCACAATGGTGTAGGATACATCATCAAGAACATTCGGAAATATCTTGTATCCCGTGCCAAAATGAAGTTACGAAGTTGATAAGCTCAGTCCCTTGTGAGGATACTGATTATGTCATCAACGTGGAAGAAATTGAAGTTCCAAACCATGATAGAGTAATACCCCCCAAAATGGATGTTTTAGTAGAAACTTCCCAACCAGAGCAATGTAGGAAGGAGATCCTTATAGTTGAGATTGGTAAGCAAGGAAATGAGGAGACTCCACTTAAGCAGGAGATCGAAGAAACTCAATCTCCCGTGCAACTCCAAGTAGAGTAGTCCACTCTGGATATGGTCAAACTCCCCTTGGAGAATATAAATGAACAACCTCAGATATTAGAAGACATCGTATTTAATGAACAACAACAACTTGCAGAGACTAATCCTCCCTTATTGATTTTCGAGCCTAAGCCGAAGGATATAAAGAAACCAAAGGATGAAATCCGATTCCTAAAGTTTGATGGGTCTTGATCCAAGCAAGGTAGTGGAGTAAGAGTTGAGTGAACTAGTCCCAAAGGAAAGACCTTTCTCCAATTCCCTTGCACTAACAACATGACTGAATATGAGGTTTTAGTTAGAGGACTCCTCTTCCCTCATAAAAAGGGAGCCAAATACTTAAGGGTGCAAGGATATTCTGAATTGGTGGTCAAGAAGGTAAGAAGTCAATATGCATGTCATGACAAAAGGTTAGCAGCCTACAGGAACCGAGTATGGGGATTGATTGAAGACTTCGATGCTTTTAATATCTAGTTAGTGTCTAGAAAAGTGAATGGAATATCAGACGCACTGGCTGTAGCAACAAGTACTCTAGAACGAGTAAGTCAGTCCCCTTTGAAAAGATTTTCTGTAGAATTGGTTTTCACCCCCGCTATCCCCAACAATATTAAGCATTTCCAAGTCTTTGATGACGATCGACACACTCTAGCCTTTCTTTCTAATTATGGTTCTTTCAAGGAGTAGATCATGGATGAAGAGGATAGATCAAATGCTTCCAATGAAGATAGGGATGAAGAAATCATTAATTTGCCTATAAACATCATTCCCAAAGTTATGGTCACTCTAGAGAGGCTTTTTGATTCTGATCCTAGGATAAAAGAAAGATTGACAACAGATTTAGATGCTGGAAAATATGAACCACATATTATTGGTCTGGAAGGTCAAGAGAAGATAGTGTACATTGGGAAGATTTGTCCTTCCACTAAGAGGGAGAAAATTCTACAAATCCTAAAAGAGTACATTGATGTTATAGCATGGGGATATGAAGATTTGAAAACATTTCATACATCTATCATCACTCATGTTATACCTTTGAATCCCAATATAAAACTGTTCAGACAAAAGAAAAGATAGGTCAATTCATTGGTAGAACCCTTGATTTTCAAGGAAGTTCAAAAGTTGCTCGCTGCTAGAATTATTTTCCCAGTATGTTACTCCACTTGGGTTGTCATCTTGGTGCTGGTAAGGAAAATGAATTAGGAAATTCAAATTTGTGTTGATTTTTGTAACCTCAATAAGGCATCCGAAAAGGATAATTTCCCGCTCCCTTCCTTGGATGATGTTCTACAAATTGTTAATGGTTCATAGATGATGTCATTCCTTGATGGTTATTCTGGATATAACCAAGTTTTAGTAAACCATGAAGACCACATGAAAATAACATTCACTATGAAGTGGGGGACACATGCATATCGCAGGATGTCATTTGTCTTGATTAATGCTGGAGCAACATTCCAGAGAGCAATGGATACAACTTTCAAAGATTTGATTGACAAATGCATTATAATAAATATGGATGACCTCACAATATTCTCCAAAGTCAGGGGGATCACCTGGACCACCTCCACAAAGCCTTAGAAAGGTGCCAAAGATATGGGATATTTGTCAATCCCAAAAAGTGTGTATTCGGGGTGGCTGAAGGGAAGCTCCTTGGTCATGTAATCTTGAAAAGAGGGATATCAATAGATCCGGATCGAGTGGAAACTTGTTAAAATTGTAGATGCTTGGAAGTAAAAAGGAGATGAGATATTTCTTCAGGAAGATCAATTTTGTCAGAAAATTTATCACTGGATTCGCAGAGATAGTCAAGCCTTTGAACAAAATGATGAAAAATGATGCTAAGATTGAATGGATTGCTAAAGCAAGAGAGGCCTTTGTCCAGATTAAGAAGTCCATTGTAGAAGCTCCTGTACTGACTAGTCCTAACTATACTCTGCCTTTTTATATATATTATTTTGCCTCATTGCATTTAGGTGCCACTGTTTTGACACAACAACAAACAGGGGATGAGAAACCCATCACATTCATGAGCTCCCCTTTTAACAATGTTGAGGTAAGATATTCTTCTCTTGAGAAACATTATTTTTATTTGGTAAGAGAATTTAAGAAATTTAGACACTATATCTTGAGGAGCAAGATATGCGCAATTATGCCGGATCAAGCAGTTAAGTCACTACTTATGCAATCAGAGCTGGGAGAATACCGAGGAAAGTGGATGACTATTTTACAAGAGTTTTATCTAGAAATGCATCCAATGAGGTTAGTTAGAGGCTAAGGTCTGTCTCAAGCTATGGCGACTGATATCCCTCAAATCCAGTGCCAACAATATACATTGCAATCATTCACTCAGGACCAATGGTACACTGATTTGTTTTTTATCTTACTGAATAACAAGTGTCCTGAGGGGTTGATAGCCACACAAAGACGAGATTTAAGGCTCAAAAGTGCCAATTATATGATCAAGGATTGAACACTTTATAGGAAGAACTATGAAGGTATTTACCTTTGATGTCTTGATCATTAAGAAGCCCATAAAATGATCAAGGAATTCCATTGGAAGTATGGTATAAGTCATGGGTCAGCAGATGCTACTGCACATTAGATTTTGAAGGTTGGATACTACTGGCCTAGTATTTTTAAAGATACTCATGAACATGTTCATCATTTCCATACGTGCCAAACTGTAGCTTCTAGAGAAAGGAATCCCGCCATGCCTCTCCAACCAGCGTTTGAGGTAAGACCATTTGCCCAATGGGCATTGGATTTCGTAGGTGTCATTAATCCTAATTCATCTATAGGACACAAGTTCATTCTCACAACAACAAATTATTGCACCCGATGGATGGAGGCCGTAACATGTAGGAATGCTACTGCGGAGGTTGTTCTGAAATTCATTGATGAATACATTATCACCAAGTTTGGTATGCCATTCGCTCTAGTATGTGACAACGACCCTACTTTTACTTCAGCACAATTAATGTAGTGGTCAAGGTTGATCTCTTTGATAGGAGAACTTGTACCATTGCCCGCCAATGGTCAGTTCCTCAAGCACTATTTTGATTAATCCGCAGTGGAGCTCGGCCTATTGTACTATAGTAGATTAGTTGTTTTTGTTTTTGTTTTGTTTTCTTTTTTGCTTATTTGAGTTTGTGTGTTGGTTGCATGTTTTCATTTTTGATGTGTGTCTATTTCCCTTTCTATTTTTGTTAGTTTATTTTATTTGGTTTTGTTTCATTTTGTTGTATCGGGATACATGTTTATTGTCAAAGATTCTAAAGGATATACGTTATATGCATAACATATTGGAAAATTTTGAGAGATTTCGACTCTTTGCTCTTTAAAACTTCATTATTATTTGGTTAATTTTGAAACCTTTGTCTACACTTGTCCAAGGTGGCATATAATCGTTTAAATATGATTTGAGTTATTGACTCTCAATTGGAAAAGACTAACTTGATTACTCAGAACTAACATCACATTAAGTTACATCAGAAAATTTTGTAAGATATCAGATGAACTTGTTTCCAAGTGAAAAATCAGAAGTTAGGATGTTTCATGTTGTCCACTGTGGCTCCCAACCCAGTAGTCGGACTTCAATGTTTGAAAGTTGCTTAAAGGTTACGAAAGAAATAATGCTTCTATATTTTATGATGTTAAAGATGATCTAAAAAAGAGAGAAGAAAGAAAGAGAAAAGAAATGATCCACTTAAAGCAACTAAACTTGGGTGTTTCAAGTAATCTCCACCGGGGCTATGGACGCTTGGCTAGTAGTGGAGCGCTGCTTGATGAGAGCCAAAGGCATCTCTGTCGGGGCTATGGATGCCCGACTGGCAGCAAAGCTATGCCTAGGATAACCTTGCACGAAACACATTGGTTGACTTCACCTATGTAGCTTGGGACCAATTTCCTTTGTTTGTCTTCATTATTGAGAACGATGGAGTAACAAATCATGCACACAGACTTAAGAGTTAATCTTGTTCAGTTTTGGACTTGGTTGTTTGTTCATTAGTTCACTCATCTTTTTTCTCTTATACATTATTTTGAATGATAGTAGCCTTAGGCGTCAGGTTATATCAGAGATTCTAAAGTTCTAAAATGCCAAGAGTCATTTTTTCCCAGATAGTCGCCATTTGTTATGCCCTGCATACCTAGCCCCATTAGTTTTCTTGTCTTGAAAATATGGGTCCCACTTTATTTGCTTTTTGTAGCTTTTTTTTTTTTTAGTTTTTGTCTTAACACCCCGGAACCTCAGAGTCCCAAGGTGTTCTTTGCCTGTTTTTGAAATCTTACCCCGGAATCCCAGAACCCTAGAGTTCCAAGATAGTCCCTTGTTTTCTGTTGTGTTCTTATCCTGGAACCTCAGAGTTCTGAGGTACGCTTTTAATTCTTGTGTTTGTCACAACCTCGGAACCTCAGAGTCCCGAAGTTGTGCCTTGTCTTTTTGTTGTTGAAGCCTCAGAATCACAGAGTCTCGAAATTCTGAGTTCTTCATGTTTTGTCATTAGTCACTTTGGAACCCCGAAGTCCCGAAGTTGCTTTGCTTGTCTTTTCTTTTTCCACCTCAGAACCCTGGAATTTCGGAGTCCCGGATGCCCTGCTTGTTTTTTTGACTTTGGAAGTCCGGAACCTCGAAGTTCCAAGGTCTGTTTGTTTTCACTTCAGATGTTTGGAACCCTGGAGTTCCGAGGTGTGTTTTTGTCTTTCTATGTTTTCCATCTCGGAAGTCCAGAACCCTAGACTCCCGAGGTCTATTTAAGGTGACCGTATAGATGGAATATCGAGGGTATAAATAGAGAAAATAAACTTTTTTGAGCTCATTTGTGCATTCAAGTTTTCCAACCTCCTAGCTCTACCTCCTGACTTCACACCAACATGTTGCCGAGTTTTCGAGGGTTTTTTTCCGCTAGTTTGGTAGATTTTTTTGCCCTCTTTGTGTTTTCTTGTTTAGATTTTCTAGTTTTTAGCTTAGATTTTTTTTTTGGCTTTTCTCATTTTGCGTGTTTAAGTTATTCCCATGTGCCTTAAGGTTTTCAAACCCCAGAACCCTAGAGTTCCGGGCTCTGTAGTTCTAATCAACCTTGGAACCTCAGAGCCCCAAAGTCTCGAGGTTGATCTTTTTTGGGTCATTCTTTTAATTCAGAAACCCAGATCCCTGGAGTTTCGGACCATCCCTTTTGACCCGTCAAATGAACTATTCACCTCGAAACCCCAGAGTTCTGAAGTTCTTTCCTCTTAGGCCATTGTTTTAAATCAGAACCTTGAAGTCCCGGAGTTTTGGAACATCTTTTGGGCCGTCATTTGAACTACCCTGGGACTTTGGAACCCCAAAGTTTGGAATGAGTTGTGCTAACTTAGTCCACCCCGAAACCCCAAAGTTTTGGGTTTATTTTTTTAATCTTGTCCTACCCCAGAACCCCAGAGTTCCAGGCTCCATTGTTTTGGTCCACCCTGGAACCTCAGAACCCCGAAGTTTTGTGCCATGTTATTTTAGCCCATCCTTACCTTGGAACCACTGAACCCCAGAGTTCTAAGGTCAATTGTTTTAGAAAGAGTTTTCCACCCCGGAACCCTGGAGTCTCGAAGTGGGTGATATAATTGATATATTTGATGATGTGATAGGCTAATTTGTGGTTCTTTCCTGCAAATCAGAGCAATTAGATGGACCCAACCTCCAGTAAGAGAGGCAAGGAATTGGATAAACTCCCCGTAACCATGAAGTACCATTATCAAGGGTAGGTTTACCTTTCCAAACTGGATGATCAAATCAAATGGGTAACTGACACAGAGGTGGGACATGTTGAATTAGAGGATATTAGAACACAATTGGATAAACCAAGGCTAGAGGCTCGTTATAGGAGAATCAAGAGATCAGGGCTAGTAGAAGCAACTATTTTTCCTCAATCTATCCAAGCCCCTGAATTCACTATGATCATGGCACAATTCTACAATGCAGACACTAGGAAGTGCACAGATGATCAAGGTAGGACAATAATAGATTTGTTAGCAAATATGCTAGGATTTGTTTTTGGTATTCTTTCAAGAGAGGAGGAGATGTTGTTGACAATTGAGGAGGAAGTTGAAGGGGTGTGGAATAGGGATACCACCTCGAGTAAAAGACACATGAATGAAAATTGACTTGAGGACAAGAGGAAAACGTGATTGAAGGCCAATAATATTCTAAGGGCTGATTTCAAGGAGACACAATGTGACCTGATTATTATGTTGAGCAAGGCCTTTAGCAAGATAGATTGCTGACATTTCCATCCATGGATGTTTCACTACATGACTGCTATTTTGATTGGAAATAAATAATATACATAAGCAATTAGTTGATGTGCATAGAAGGAATAAATTCTTCTTCACCTCATATGTTATTTGGGTAGTTGCCCGAGCAGGCAAATTTACAGGGTTGCAAACAGAGGGCCAACTCGGAGATGAGGAAGGACAAAAGAAGGTGTGGGAATATTACACTCAACTCCCTCTAGGAAACACGAAGGCACATTACAAAAGAATAAATGATGCGTTCCTTTTCCATGTCATCATCAAACTCATAGGTGATACAGGTTATCAAATACACCCGAAAGAAATGGCCATAATCAGGGAATGAGCATGTTGGTTCATTCAGAACCAACATTCCACATATATCAATGTCAGTGGATTTACATGGAACCCTGTGCTGCTACCCAGATATTGCAATCACCGAATAATACTCTTGGAGTATGTCAGGCAGATCTTGGGGATAAATCATTTTTGTCTTCAAAACATAAGGCAGGTGTGGATTTTTGTAGTTTATATTGGTTACTTTTCATGTTCCAAGATTTAGGTGGCCAAGATAGCGAAGTAGGAGTTACAAGATTTAAATTTAAAAGAATTCAATTATGCTCGAGAGTACTATGACCCATATGACAAAATAAAGAAAATAATGCCAAAGGCATATGAGGGGCATAAGCTAAGATTGGAGGATTTTTGCGCTAACCTCCAAGACAATTTTTAAGTTAGAGAGAAAATTTATTCTAGACTCTCGGTGCCACAAATAAGGAATTTTGAAATAGAGACCAATCTCCATAAAGAATTAAGGGATGATGGTGAATTGTTAGATCCAACATACAAGGAACATGAAATTGATAAGAAGCCCCTCTCTCCAATCAGATGGTTGAGTCATGAAGAGGTGGATATAGATATAGTAACTCAAATTATTATAGATAGAACTAGGCAATAGCTAAGTTTAAGGGCTAGGTTGAGCGCTTCGAAGGGGAAGCAAAAGGAATCAACCTCTGATGGTCCTCAGTGAAGGGATCATAAAGAGTATGCCCGCAAGACAAGGTCCAACTCCAAAAAGAATACTTCTACAGACCTAGAAGAGGCTACCCAACTTGAAGAAAGTATTGAGGAACTCCTGAAGCAAGTCAAGGAGCAAATGAGGAAGGCAGAAATTTTGAAGAAGGCTGATGATTTTGGAGTAAGAGAAGGGTTAGGAGCTATGCCATTGGCATAGATACATCCTATTAGGACAACAATTGGGCAAAGGCCAGGAGAGGGCACTCAGGAGGAATATGAACAAGGGAAAGCTGATGAAAGTACACAACCTCCTAATATGACAAGTGCATCTACTTAGCCCCCACCAACAACAACCACATAGGCTCCAATTTTGACATCAACCACTACAACCCCTCTGCCAAAACAACCCGATATTTTTATAACAATATCAATGACATTACCTCTAGTAACCATAGTATTGACTCCCGTTGTAGAAAATGTAAGCATTCATAACATTGAGTCAGATTTTGACCAAGAAGATGAGAAACTTGTGTTACAATTGGTACAAAGAAGGACTGAAAAGAAGAAAGAAAATAAGTTTACCAAGCTCAAGAAACAGGCATCGGTTGACCCCATGGACATTGACGAACAGGGTCAACTAGCCGAGCAACCACTTGGGGGAGAGGAAACAAAATGAGCCTGAGGATTCACAAGATGAAAGATTGGTCTTAACTCCAAAAGACCAAGAAGATTTACTAAAAGAGATAGCTGCCAAGCAAGGTATGGAGGAAATAGATACAAGAGATGGGGAATTCAAAGAAGAAATAACTGATAAGTTAGGAGAGCTACATAAGCAACAATAGTTAAATATTGATACCACTCTCCAAATCGCTCAAATTCAACTGGGTACATCAACCCGAGATATTCAAACCCAAGAGCAAGAAGAAGAGGAGAAAGATGAAGCATAAGAGAAGTTAGAGGTACACATGGTGACTGCCAACATTGTTCCACATGAAGGTGAAAAGGATAAGGATGTGCCAGAATGGCTAAACTTTACCTTCGAGAAGAAGAAGAAAGTTGTGTTACCAAAGGTTACACTACAACAGACCATCACTGAAGAACCACAAAAAAAAAAGAAGGCAAAGACAGTGCATCATTTGTCAAAGACATGTTCTGGTGAAGTGATTGTTGATGTAGCAATTCCAACACAAGCTGAAGGTCAAGACTCCCCAAAATACCAGGTGTCAAAGATCAAATTGGGTAAACAGACCAATTGGGGAGAGCTAGATACATTGGAACTTGCTACTAGTGTCATCAGGGGTTGAATAGAAAAGGAGCACATCTCCCACTCAGAGGTCAAGGCACAACCGCATCAACCATTAAGTTTCCCATCACTGTCAAGACCCGACTATAGAGACCTTGGAGTAGTAAGTTTCAAAAAATTATTGCTTTTTAGGAGAGGTGGTGAGTGGTCACATAAACAACCTGACTGTTGGTGAGTGTGTCAAAACATCCGTGAATAGGAAGGATGGGGTTAAAATAAATATTAAACATTTATTTAAGAAAGTGGTCAGATTTATACGTCTATAGTATCAAAGGAGATTTTTTTAGCCTGAAAAACAAATCAAATGGAGTAAATACTAAACAAAATTATAGCTGAAAACATATTTTTCAAAATGGGGTTATGTGCTCGAGACAAAGAGTTGTCAAAAGAATGCAGAGATTGCCGAAAGAAGGCATTTAATATGGACGACTGTAGACAGAAATGTAAAAAACAAGAAATATTATTTAATGGTTGGAATAGATTTTAAATTATCTTTTTTGAGGGAAAAATTCTTGGGGTGTGTAGATGACCCAAAGTGAAGAAGTGTGAAAGAAAGAATGTGTGGTAGGGTAAGAAGTGTGGGTGAGCCAAAAAAGAAGCTCTGTAAATACAGAGGTTACAGAACAAAGAGAAGAGAAGAGAAGAGGGCACAAAAAAGTGTTTTATGCAGGTGCACATAACATGACGTCTGAGCAGTCAATAAAAATGCAGAAAAGATTGCATTTAGAGTAATCACAAAGTGAAGAGGAGATAAGTGGGACCTTAAAGATAGAACAAAGAGCATAAATTAGAGGACTAAGAATGTAGAGCAAAGAAGATAAAAAAAGGTATAGAAAAGAGGTGAAGAAGACATAAAACAAGATACACAAAAGTAGACCCAAAAAATCTGCATAACATAGTGGTGAGTAGAGAAGAAGGTGTTGCTGTAAGGAGGTGTGTGTGCTCTAGATAGGGAAGAGTATAAAAGGAAGTAGAAATAGAGGAAGCATAAAGAATAGAGGGCTACTCAGAGTGTGTAGGAAACTTAAAAAGAAACACACACAGAGAAAACATAGAATATAATGCACAACAAGTGAATTAGAGAGTAGAGACCTAAAAGTAGATAGAGAAGAGAACATAAGTAAATAGAAAAGACCAAAGACCAAAGACTGAAGAGCCAAGGCAGATAACACAGTGGGTTATATACATTGTGAGAGGTAGAGAAGGAGTGATTAGAGATGAAAACAAAGAGTTGTTTGCAGTGACAAGAAGAGGACAAAGAGCAAAGGATGGAGATTGATAACAAAGATCAAAGAGCAAATGACAAAGCTTGTCAACAAAAAAGTATCAAGTCAATCTTATGTACCAAAAACAACTCATGAGTTACAAAAGATTCTCATTTGTAACAAGGTTCTTAAACTATATTTGAATACTTGTTTATTGTAATCATCTAAGTGGGTGCTCAGATAGGGGGTTGGTGCTCCTTTGGGCTGGTGCCCATAAAGCTAGGATTTGGTTCTCCTTTGGGTTGTTGCCCATAAAATTTAGGGGTTGGTGCTCCTTTGGGTTGGTTCCCATAAACATTGTAATAAAAAAATTTACTGGTAAGGATGGATTAGAGCAGTAGACTCTAGCAGCATTTCTCATTGAGGTTTTTCCCACCATGGGTTTTCCTTGTTACGAGTTTGTCTTGTGTGTGTGTATTTATATGTGTTTGATATATCTACTCATAGTTTGTTGAATCTGTTATTAGATCTTAGATAATTTAGAAAGTTCAAATTTTTAATTACCAATGATTCACCCCCCCCCTCTTAGTGATCCATTTGTGTTCAACAAAAAATGGTGTTTGTGTGATTTATAGGGGTTTACCTAGGTCAAGCCCTGGATTTTGAATTAACCCTTGCATTAAATTAAAATTAAATTATAAATGCTTGAATTGAAATGATTGACTGAAGTGTTTATACCTTCAATAGGCAATGCAATGCTCTTAGGACAAGTCCTCCACGTGTTGATGCAAAACACGATAAATCATATAAAATCCACCAGGAGATCATAATTGAAGATTCCTTGATATTGTTTGTAACTCTTTGAATTAGATCTTCTCTTGAAATGTTGCTCTTGAATTGGAACGATAGCATAATGATAGGATGCTATAAGAATCTAATGAAATGAATTGACAAACATGCTTTATATAGGGATCTCATTATTAAATCACCTTTAGGTTGACTTATAATTATCATATATTCGCACAAAACTAGATTTGAAAAGAATAGGACTGTCTTATTATTCTCCTAAAAAAGGACAAAAAGCATGGGCTTAAAGGCATTTATTTACCCAGTCCTAACAATTTCAATCTGACTTTTTAGGAATGCGAGATAATAGGGTTCTAATGCCAAAAATAAGTTTGCACGACAATATATAATGTTTAGGTGATGGAAACCTCTCTTGAGATTTGTATTGGTGCATGATTTATAATAAATCGGGATAATAAAAGATAAATGACATACCTAGAAATAAGGGCCCAAATAAGAGTGTGATGATGTATTAAAGTGGAATAAGACTCATAATATTCAATTAAATATTAATTTAAATCAATAAAGGTCCTATAATTCATAGAGGAATGATAAATACTAAACGGAGTGGTAGGAGAAAGGGAAATTGGCCACCCTAATTAAAGGTGTACAATTTATGATGCTACAACAACCAAGATAAGATATCTTTTTTCATTGTTAAATTTCACATTTTTTCCATTTATAAGGATCGTGGAAAATGATAGATCTAGTTGCATGCTACCACCAACTTCTATAGATTATTTCCTTGAAAGAAACATCCCATATTAATTTGGGATGTCCACAACAATAATGTTTATCCTAAACTTCTTAATAAATATAGCTAATTTAAAGTCCACATCCTTCATATTTCTCATAATAGGAATTGTAGCATCATAAATTGTCATTGGGCCAATTTACACCTCATGTTTGTGCCCCTACTTTAGTATGTCCTATTATCATCACCTTTATTGGTCCGTTTGTGCCTATTCTCTACCTTTGAGGCCATGAATAGCCTTCTCTGGGTCCTACCATGGGATACTCACCTTATTTTAGCTTTGTTTTGGTCTTGAGTGAGGCAAGACCAAGGCATGGAACACCTTGGTTAGGACCATGGTGCCCCAAAAATCCATGGTCTCTCTTAGTTAGGTCCCAATTTGAAATGGGGTCGAGGCTTTATCTTAATGGTAAGATTTGATCTTTGGGGCTCTGCATAACCATTGGAGGTTGGCCTAATTGGTAATTTACCTAGAACCCCCTATATAAATACATTCGATCGACGTAATTTCATCTATCAATCTTAAGTATCAAATCCACTATCTACCTGTAGCGTCCTAAATTGTACTCCCTTACAATTTTGTCCGCATTTGAGCCCTCACCTTGGCATTCGTGCTCTGAAGCATGAAAGGGACTTGTTTTTGTTCATGCTATATAAATTTATCACCATTTTCAATGCACACCTCATCTCGCACTTAAATTATGGTCTTTGATTGGGTAGGAACAATGCATGGCACCCTAGTCCCCTCAAGACTAGAGCACCCAACACCTTGGTCCTCCCAACTAGGACCCAAATTTGGACCCCTTAACGGTAATGTGGTTTGAGCGGGAATTCCAACTTCGTGTCAGCTCATGTCAAAAAATTAAGTTTTTTTTCGATGAGCAAGTATAAAAGGAGGTCCACCCTCTCATTTGGTCATCCAACAATCATATTGATCAATCAATTCAAGCAATCAACCATTCAAGTTCAAGCAAGAAAGCAATCGGTCTTCTTTCAAGCATTGGAGTAGAGATAAAGTTAAGATTCAAGCATTGGAGTTGACATTCATGTCCTATATTATTGAAGACTCCATGAAACCCTAATTCTGTGTGGCTCCAGACAAACAAAACTTTACAAGGAGGTATAGCATTTGCGTTTCAATCACTATTCAACATCTTCCTCAAAAGGAGACAATTTCCTTTACTACAGTTCAATCAAATTTTATTTCTATTTAATGGTTAATTCCAAAATTGAGGTTTGACTTAAGGAAAACCCATATTATTAACCCATTTCCCTTCTCTACTGTGTGTAGGAGTAGGTATGAACCTACGATCTTTGGAATTGACTTTATTTACAGTGATGAATCAATCCCCCATTGGAGTGCGAAAAGTGTAGAGGACTAGAGCGACCACCATACCAATCTCGAAAAATCAGGAGCTTCTTCTAGGAATAGATCTGAATCATCTTACGATCCTCAGATCCAGGTTATTGGTTTGATCCGATGACTGTAGCTTACTATTAATATATTTTCACATAATTCTAGCACATTTTCCCCTAATTTCAACATTTTCATAATTCAACTCAAAAGAGGGCAATTCAATCCAATCCTAGCAAATCTAATAGAACTCTCAACCCTTATCCTTGCTAGTTTGTGGCTGTATCCATTAGATTTACCTCCCTCTTAAATGTAATAGTCCCTAAATCATAAATTAATGATTTCTTCCTTCTATGGTGGAAACCCTAATTTTTCACCACTATACTAGCCAAAGCAATCTTGGATCCATGAAGCATTCATAAGCAAGCATTTTCAAGGCTACATATTCATCATTCAACCATTGTGGAGTGAAATCACATCAAAATTACATAAGCATGTGTGTGTAATGAGGGTTTTGCAATGTTCATGTTATTTTATACAACATATGTGATTACATTCAAAGAGCAAAGCATCATCATCAACAAGTACAGATTTGAGGTATATCTATCTAGCATTTATTTCAGTATTTGCACTTATTCATTCAAGGTTAATTCCTAAACCGAGGTTTGAATTAAGCAAACCCCTGTTCCCAATAGTTTCCACTTTCTTTATGTATGTAGGAAATGGGTATAAAGATGCATTTGGGAGGATCGAGAGGATTTGCAGAGAGGAACAGATTCACGTTTTGACAACAAGAAATCCAGACCATGGTGAATTGATGAGCCCTAGTCTTTGAAAATCACGTTGAACTTCTGGGAACATATTTGAAACATTCTCTTTTTCCCAAATATAGATTGGTGTCTCCGTACGATGAATGTTATTCACTGTTTATGCCCGATCTCTTCAATAATCACCCATTTTATGCTAATTTTAGCATTTTTATAATTAAACTTAGAATGAGGGCCAAACCCTAAAATGGGTGAACCTTATCATAATTTCATAATTTTTCCCATTAGAATTAAACCTAGATCTATTAGGTCCATCCCTCTTTCAATGTAATGGTTAATTAAGAAAATTAGAGATTTTGTTACCTTAATTGGTGAAACTCTAATTTTCACCAACACATTTTGGTGAACCCGACTCCTTACAACACTATTTCTAATTTGTATTCTTAGATCTTATTTGCAAGAATTTTAATTTTTAAGTTTGTAGTCACTGATCTTATTTTTTAATCAAATTACATAAATTTGAAAGTTAAATCCATAAAAACCCTAATTTATTTTGGTTAATTTGATTTGTGGGTTGCATAATTTGTAACTTTTGTTTTTAGATCTGATCTTAGACATTCATAATGACAGTTAATAGATCTGATTGGTTTTCCATTTCACATATTATTACATTGCTTTTCACTTATATTTATCATAATCATGTGTTGGATAATGGTTTCTTTCACTTTACATTACTTCTTTTCATTCATAAACTTTGGCATATTGCATGTTTAGAATTTCTAAAATGCTTTCTATTAATTAATTAAATCTCAAAGCTTTTATCCATGATGCATGTTGTTTTATGGTGTTATTTTTAGGAAAATGAAATACATATATAGATCATATAAAATCTTTTGTAGATTGTAATCCTAGAGATGCTAGTGAAAAACCTAACACTTGTACCTCTCCTAGGGCATCTTATGTGAATGAATAAAGAGATAATACTCCTATCAATGATCTCTCTAATGGAGAGAAATCATTGAAGAATTTCATGGCACCATTTTATTATCATACACATATGCTAGCACAAGGGGGGTAAGGTCAAAATATTGGTTTTTCAATCTCTCTAGCCCCCCCTTATTCTCCTAGAGCTTAACTTAACCATCAAAACAATTTGTAGAGAAGATGATGTTATGCATTTCATTCATGATCTATCTCCCCACATAACATTAATTAAAGATGAGGCCTGAGATGATAAGGATCTTCCTTCCCAACTGATCAAAGATGATAGAAAGGAGAATCTCCCTACAAGGGACATTTCTTCTTCATCTACTTCTCCCTTTGTTCCTTCTAGATATACTTACACTATAAATTTTAAAGAAATTTATTATAATACTCCTTCTCAATTAAAACATTCTTATAGGAGTGGCTATAGCATAATATCAAAACAAGGTTTCAAAGGACATGGACAATTCGAACAAGGAATTGAAGTACCTATAAACCCTCCTACACAAACTAGTGCCAAATGTATAGGACATCCTCATCACTCACTTATGGATAATATCCTTAGGATTCAAAAATTTAAAGAATATCATGGAAGACATAGAAATTATCATCCATCTAAAGGTGCTTCTTCCTCAAACACTCCTTTTTGCTCACATCATCAAACTAATGATCATGATACTAATGATTGTCCAAATTTTCAAAATGGGATGCAAGGACCCACTGATAATGATATAGTCAAAATCATAGAAAAAGATCCATATTCTTATAACAACCCTTGTCCTATATCTCAAGAAACAAGACGTACTCTTATTGATGATCAAGATAAATTAGCCACTTGAATCTTTTGGAGATTAAAATATGATAAGAATGTTGTTTTTCCTTTCATTAAAATTAATCGCAATTCTAAGCATAAGGAAGGTGACAAACATTGTCTTTTTCATTGTTGATAGTCTCACTCTCTTGGAAAATGTAAAGCATTTAAAATATTTGTTCAATACCTATATGATAGGGCTCACATAACTCTTACAACAAATCTTACACTTTTCCTTGGTGAAGAGGTAGTTCCTTAGTACTCCCTTCACCCTCCCATGTCTCTCCTCATCCTATAACATTAGTAGTTAAATTCATTGGGGGCTCTTTGTCATGAGTGGTGATGCTATTTAAATTAAAATCATCTTGGGGAATCAACATCATTCATTCTTGCCTCTATGCTTGGGGGCAAGAATATTATCCTATCCCTTCTCTCTATCTAATGTTTCACTATTTCCTTTGTGGGTTGCATTCTTCATAACTTGATGTCCCTTCTTACTTGAAATGGTATGTCTCGTATGACCAATATCTCCTTAGAGGGGTACATAATCCTTCTTTGAAGATTACATCTTCTTTATAGTGGCATTTGCATATCTTGGTGTCTTTCTTGAATTGAGTATTCCTTCATGAGAGTACATGTGTGTTCCTTGTTTAGGAACTTTGTTTTCTTGGAATAATAAATTTTCTTCTATATAATATCTCCTTAGAGTGTAATTATTCACATTTATCTCTCCTATCCTTTTTAAGGATCCTTTTTTCCTTTGTTGAGTGGTGTTTGCTTATGATTTTATGTCATTCCTTATGTGAAGTTGTTTGTTTGCTCAAGGATTTTCTCTTATGCAAGAGGTGTGTATCCTTGACAACAACATCTTTTACACTTGGTGATGTATATCTATTATAACAAACCCCTCACTTTGGGTCAAAAGCGTGTCATCCTTCATCAAGAATCCCTTTCACCTAGAAATAGGAGGAAGGCAAGCATTAATGTTCTCCTTCCTTTATTTTGGTAGATGATGCTATGTTTGTTCAAGAAATTTTATTGGTGGTAGATTTATTTTGAGAAAATATTTCTTCTCCTCCAAGGATCCTCTTTACACTTGTTGCAAGATATATCTTTTTCAACTATCTTATCCTTGCTTGTAAGAGTATTGCCTCTTTAGTTGGATTTATGAACATTGTTGCCTAAAAGGATATCTCCTTGGTGTTGAAGGTGGGTATCCTTGTTTATAGCCTCCTAAAGACATCAACATAAGCCTATGTTGACATGTTAAGGGTGGGCAGAGCATATTGATCTCTTTGTACTATATTATACTATATTTTTGCATGTCTTAAACGAGGTGTTCATTATTGAAACCAAAGAAAACAAAATCTTACATGAGATTCTTAATGCCCAAAAATAGACACAACATTCATATATGTCTTATACAGGGTGCACCTTCTTGAAATTGGAGCAAACAAACTCTTACACGAGATGTTCTTGAAATCGACAATATATCTTTCTTACACAAGGTTACACATACTTAAAACTAGAGAAAAAAAACTCTTATATGAGATGTTCCTGAAACCAGACACACATTTGCATTTTCATTTCATGTCTTTCATAGGTTGTTGAATGCATGAAACTAGAGAAAACAAACTCTTATACATGATGCTTAATACCTGAAACAAGACAGTTGCATACACAACGAGAAGAGTGGAACTAGCAAAACACAACTAGATTATTCCTACTCTCCTCCCTAACATGGATCACGTAGAAAAATACAACTAGAATGTGTATCCATGTCTTCTCTCATTCTTCTTCTCATGGATCACCTAGAAAAACACAATTAGAATGTATATCCATGTCTTCCCTTTCTTCTTTCCATGAGCTCATAGCTTTTCTATTTATAGTTCATGGTTTGATGTATGCTATTGATATGGCATTTTCAAGAATGATATTAGTGGTTGAGACATTTTGATATCAAGGTCTCTTCAACTATTTGAATTGAGGTCTTGTTTTTGGTTTTTATCTTTTGTGTTGTGCCTCTTTTACTTTTTGTCTTGTTTTGTGTGTCCTTGCATGTGATTGAGTGAGGTAAGATCCTAATATTGGGGGCTTGGTTCCTCAAAATTAGTGATGTCTTATACTCCTTGTGAATGCACTCCTAAATGCTCATCTCTCTCATCTTTCATCTACTTTATTGTGAGTATTTGCATAGGCTCATACTCTCATTAAAATGGGGGATAAATGTAGCATTGTAAATTATCATCGAGCCAATTTACACCTCATGTTTATGCCCCTACTTTAGTGATTTCTAGCCTCATCACCTTTTTGGTTTTTTTTGTGCATATTCTCTGGCTTTGAGGCCATGAATAGCCTTTTTTGGGTCCTACCATGGGATATCCATCTTATTTCAACTTTGTTTTGGTCCTGATTGAGGCAGGACTAGGGCATGGAATTCCTTGGTTTGGACCATGGTGCCCCAAAATGTCATAGTCATGTTCAATTAGGCCCCAATTTGAAATGGGTTTGGGGCTTTATCTTAATGGTAATATTTGATCTTCGGGGCTCCGCATGATCATTGGAGGTCGGCCTAATCAGTAATTTAACATAATCAGTAATTTACCTAGAACCTCCTATATAAAGACATTTGATCAACCTAATTTCATTTATCAATCTTAAGTATCAAATCCATTATCTACCTAAAACATTCTTGCATCCGTGAAACATTCATAATCAAGCATTTTCAAAGATCTTAAAGGCTGCATATTCATCATTCAACCATTATGGAGCAAAATTACATCAATCTTGTGCAAGCATGTTTGTGTGATGATATTTTCATCATGTTCATGTCATTTCATACAACATATGTGATTACATTCAAAGAGAAAAGCATCATCATCAACACGTGCAGATCTGTGGTATATCTATATAGCATTTATTTCAGTATTTGCACTTATTCATTCAAGGTTGATTCCTAAACCGGGGTTTGACTTTGGAAAACTCCTATTCCCAAAAAATTCCCCTTTATTTATTTGTGTGGGAAATAGGTACAAAGATGCATTTGGGAGGATTGACATGATTTGCATAGATGAACAAGTTCACCTTTTGATGATGAGAAATTAAGAGGACCATGACAAATTGATAAGCCCCAGTCCAAAAAAAATTAGGTCAAACTTTTGGGAGCAAATCCAAAACATCCTCTTTTTCCCAAATCCAGGTTGGTTTCTTTGTACAATGACTGTAGCTCACTTTTTATGCGCAATCTCTTCAATAATCACCTATTTTACACTAATTTTAGCATTTTCACAATTCAACTTAGAAAGAGGGCCAAACCCTAACCCAAGTGAACCTAATAAAATTTTTAGAACTTTTCCCATTGGTATTGAGCCTAGATCTATTAGGTCCATCCCTCTTTCAATGTAATGGTTAATTAAGTGAAATTAAAAGTATTGTTAAACCTTAATTGGTGAAACCCTACTTTTCATCATTACGAACTTCTCTTGAATCTATTAAGAATCACTTACCATATACGCCTTGTTTACTTGTAAGACAAGTTGGTTCAAATTTTGCAAAGGCATCACTTTGGTGGAAGCCCCTAAATCAATCATGTAATTCTTTATCAAATTTTAATTTATCAGTAGATTCAAACAAAAAGGATCAACCTAAGAAGGATATTTATTTAATGTTTTTTTCCTAAATAAACTTCAAGAATTTTAGCACTCGATTCATCTTCAATCTCATTTACTTTTATCAATATGATTATATGCTCTTGTACTTATTATAGATGAATTCACAGAGTGTTATTTATTAAGTCTTATCCCTTGTCCTTATGCTACACTATTCTCATCATTTCCAATAATGACACATACACCTTTATTTGAGATAAAACTTGTGCCATGTCAAATGTGATGTAACTTGACTTGGAATAAGAAGAGAAGAATGAACAAGATTTTAGTGAAGCATTCTTTTTTTTTGTGTGTGTTGGAGATGTCCTTTTTGCATAAGTAATGTTTACAAAGTTAACCTTATTATTGAAATTGTCTTGAACTTTGACTCTAGGCTTAGGCTTGACACTCTTCAATTGTGGTTTTGGGTCCTTCACATTTTTGTTCTTTTTTTCAAGAAAATTGACAATGCTTGGATATTTAGCAAAACTTGTGTCTCCTTTGTGAATACATTGTCTGGTATTCTTTGATCTAAATTCAATGTTCTATTTTTCAATTTGTAACTACTTTTAACCCATGAGCTAATGTAGAAGCCTTCAAAGATGTAATATCTTCATCACATGGCCTTATTAACTTAACATCATAACCAAATGATGTAAAATTATGCACAAAGACACATTAATCTTTATATTCATCATTAGAAAAAAACTTGTTGATAAGAATCATTTCTTTTATTTCTCAAATCATTAATATCTAGTTTTGTGTCATCTTCTTGTGAAGGAGAACAATTTTACCTATAGAACACAGTCCTATTGAGATAATTTTGATATCATCACCCTTATTGTAATGAGTGTCATTAAAATCATCACATGATACACTATATAATCCTCAAGAGATTTCACAACCATGTATTACATAGGTGAATAGGGTAACTGATATGCCACACATAATGGGTTATACTCTACCACATTAACACTAATATTTTTGAGAGGATATAGGGTATGTTCACTTGATGAACCCCTTTGATTATTTTTCATTGGCTCACCATTCAACCTTATCTATGATATGGTTGGTCTTACAACTTTGGCATTCTTTCTTTCTTTCGATAATTTAGTTTATCATGAGATAAAACCTTTTTATTTCTTGCAACTTTGTAGCTTAAGTCCTTCAAATCACTCATGATTTTTTCTATTTTATCCTTTGATGAGGATGTCTTGGTTTAAAATTCTATAGGATTTTGTAATATCTTCACATCATCCCTTTTGTTCACTTTTCACTTTTCTTGATGTCTTTTTATTGCTCTCTATGTGTAGTGCAATATTAAATACATCTCTTAAAGATTGAGGATTCCTATCCCTCAATTCATCCATTTTTGCATCATAAGCATTACAATACAATACAATTGAATATGTATATGTATATATATATGCATATGTGTGTATATGTACATACACACACACCCACACACACACACACACACACACACACACACACACACACACACACATACATACATATGTACATATATGTACATATACATATGTACATATGTACATATATGTATGTATGTATGTATATATATATATATATGTATGTATATGTGTATCTATATGTGTATGTGTATGTATATGTGTACACATATACATATACATACACATACACATACACATACACATACACATACACATACACATACGCATACACATACACATACACATACACATACACATACACATACACATACACATACACATACACATATACATATTCATATACATACACATACACATAGACATATACATATTCATATACATACACATGTACACATATACATATACATATACATATACATATACATATACATATACATATACATATACATATACATATACATATTCATATACATACACATGTACACATATACATATACATATACATATACATATACATATACACACACACACACACACACACACACACACACACACACACACACACACACACACACACACACACACACACACACACACACACACACACACACACACACACACACACACACACACACACTAAACATATAGATTTATTTGGTCTCATATAAGGAGGAATTTTATTCATGACCTTAGTGCTTCTAACATTAAAGGTTGATATAGCTTCATTATAATCTTTTCCAATGCTAGTAGCTCCTTTGTAACAAACCTAGGATAAATTTTATCATCGTATTTTTCTTTGAATACTCTTTTAAATTCCTTCTGTAAGCCAATATTTGCATTTGGAAGACTTCTATACCACTTCCTTACATCATTAGAAAGTGGCTACATAAATAGTTTCATCATATCATCCTCGATTTCAACTTCAAATTTATCCATTACATTAGGGAAGGCCCTAAGATGATGCTCACCAGACAAAGCATTATTTCTAGAGAAATTTACCAATGTAGCTCTTATGTCATTAGAGATATGATTGGGATACCCTAGAATCCCTATGAAATCCAATTTCCTATATCTCTCTAGTTGTATACATCTTCTACCTTGAATGCTTTAAATTATAGGGTTTGTTTAAACATTTAGATTTATCGGTACATTCTATTGTACTTGAGCATGTTGAGGATTCATTTATATATCTTGTTGTGCCTAATAGTTGGGATTGTGTGGAACATTTGGATGGATAGTACAATTGTGACCTTCTTGTGGGTTTTGCAGTCGCACTCCTTCCGATCGGGTAAGTAAACGGTGACTAGTTTATATACTGTGGTGAGAGGTACATAGGGAAGAGATGTGTCTTCCCACGTGGGAAGACATATCTCTTCACTACGTAACCCCTCATCCACTTATATAACATGCTTACATTGAGGAGGATGCACACACCAAAATTGATAATTGTGGTGCATCTTTAAAACACGCTATAGCAGATAAAATACAACTTTCAGATCATATGTCCATCTCTTCTATTTTGATCACAAAATTTTGAAAGAACTTAACATGGTATCAGAGCAAAGTTAAGGGAGATCATATTAAAATTATGTAATGATCTCATAAACTTTCACCAGGCTCTTGCTAAGATCACATTCCCATAATCCTAATGGCAACTGGAGTTAGGTTTGAATATAGATTAGATGGAGCATCAAATTTTGTATCTTTGAAATTTAGGATCATGCTTGTTTTGAAGGAAAATAAAATTGACTCCCATGTCAAAAGTAAAATTCCTAAACCCTCTGATGATACAGAGAAAATTCAGTGGAACAAGGACAGTGGGAAGGCCCTTAAGATAATTGTGGATTCAGTAAGAGACATTGTACCAGTCATTTCTAAATATGAGACGACCTTTCAAATGTTCAAAGCACTAGCTGACATTTATGAAATCAACAACACTAGCAGGGTTCTCACCCTAAAGAATCAACTACACCATATAAATATGAATAAAGGAGAAACAGTTACATCCTATTTATTAAGGATCACTGAGCTTAGGGCTCAACTATCCACTATTGGACATCTAGTAGACAAAAAAGAACTTGCTATGATGGCCCTAAATGGACTTCATACCTCATGGGAATCATTCATTCAAGGAATCAATGCTCGTTCTAAATTTCCTAAGTTTGATAGATTGAAAACCGATTGCATTTAAGAGGAATCTCGGCTTGTCACAAGAGGAATAAAACAAAACAATGGTACTGAAGACATTCAAGTTCTAAAATCTAATTTGCATAAGAAAGGAAAGAAGAAGAACTTTAAGAGAAAGAGGGACAACAACTCAAATGGGAACAGGTCTTCAAAGAAGAAGAGAGACATTTCTGAAGTACAATGTTTTAGATGTGACCAATATGGGCACTATGCAATGAAGTGTCCAGAAAGGATCAAACAACAAGCTTCAATGGAAAAAAATTAAGAAAGGGAGTAATTCTGAGAAGCTAGTCTTCTACTCAACCCTCTCTAGTCAAGTCACCTCCAGTTTCAACACATGGGTGATTGACAATAGAGCATCTCGACACATCACTGGATTTTGTGAGCACCTAGATACACTTGTGGAAATTTCACATGAAGAAGTGACAAATGGTGATGACTCAAATTATACAATATTGGGAATAGGAACCTGCAATATCAACCTAAAGTCAGGCATATCCCTACAGCTGATTGGATTTCTATTTGTACCTGGTATAAAGAGAAACCTTGTCTCAGTTTCTGCACTTGAAGATAAGGGTTACATATTAACCTTTATGGAAGGAAAGTACTTGCTTGGCCAAATAACTCCACCATCTAGAAAGCCCACACCATTGGAGTAAGACAAGGGAGCCTCTACAGACTTTGCAGCACTCCACCTCTAGCCTTGATTCATGAGACTCCATATTCGAATGAAATTTGGCATAGAAGATTAGGGCACCTTCATTTCCATGCCCTACCTAAGATAGAGAAGATGGTGATTGGTTTACCCAAGCTAAGTCAAAATATGAAGGAGACTCCAAAGGGTGTGCCTTGGGATAGAATACTAAAGAGTCTTTTAATTCTAGCAATAGTAAATCCATAAATGTATTAGAATTAGTTCATTCTGATTTATGTGGACCCATGTCTATACCCTCATTAGGGGGATTTTTATATTATGTAATATTTTTAGATGATTATTCTAGGAAGACCTGGATATATTTTCTGAGGTACAAAGAGTCTGAAGAAATCCTTTCTAAATTTAAGGAATTCAAAGTTCTTGCAGAAAATATGACAGGTAAGAAAATCACAACCTTAAGAACAAACAATGGGGGGGGGGGGGGAATACACTTCTGATATGTTTAAAGATTATTGTATAAATGATGATATTAAGAGGGAGTTAACTGTACCTTATAACCCACAACAAAATGGGGTAGCTGAAAGAAAGAATAGGACTATAGTAGAAGCTGCTAGGGCTATGTTGTTTGACCAAAATATAGAAACCTCATTTTGGGTTGAAGCATCTACGACAGCTGTGTACATTCAAAATAGATGTCCCCATTCTCTTCTTGACAATAAAAACCTTGAAGAAGCCTTTACTGGCAACAAACCTGACATAAGTCATTTTCGGATCTTTGGGTGTCCAGTCTATATTCATGTCCCCAAAGAAAAGAGGTCAAAGTTAGAACCTTCTCGAAAGAAAGGAGTATTTGTTGGGTATAGTGAAACCTCTAAAGCCTACATAATATACATACCTGGTCAAAGACTGATGAATAATGATGAATAGTTAGTACCAAACCGGTAGTGAGAGTGGGGGGGGTGTGAATCAGTACAGACAAAAAAACTTTCCCTGAACCGGTTTGATTGCAAAGACTGCACTTAACTGGAAAACAGTGACACCGGTCTAAATCAGAGCACTACTGGTAAAATGCAGTGAGAATGTGAAAGACATAAACCGGTAACGCTTAGATCTCCCGCCAATCTAATATCACATTTCCACTTCACCCTTATGCATAAACAATTAATATATCATTAGAAATATAATGACTATTGTTTCAACAACCTTTACCACTAGACATAAAATATCAAAGCATCACATGAAAAGCATCACACATGACACGCTGATTTTTACGTGGAAACCCAACTAGGAAAAACCATGGTGGGGATGAATACCCACAAGTTGTTCTTTGAACTCTTCTGAAGTCCGCTCTGTTAGGAGCCTAGTCCGATTAAAGACTTTTACAATAGGTTTTGCTAGGAACCGATCTTGCTAGGGATCACCCGGTTAAGGGATGGCTAAATACCCGGTTAAGGTTAGAACCCTGTTAAAGGTCACCTTGCAAGAGGATTTGAAGAACTCATTGAATTGAGTCACCCTGTTAAAGGATTTACATAAAATCCTGTTAAAGCTACCCAGTTAAGGGATTTTCCAACTGCTGAAATGGTTAGAAGTCAACAGGTAATACACTGATATGATAACAGCACACAATGTTAGGGCAGATCCTCTTTAGCTCCTTTGCTTCTGCAATCACACTCTGCAAGTATCAACACACTTCTCCGGTCTGGCAAGAATTAAGTATCTCTTCACTTGGATACACACATAACATTTGCCAACAACTTCAAAATGAAAAACATCATCGACCTTATAGGAAATAGATAGGTCGGTAGCATAAACCCTAAACCCTAAACATTTAGGTTTAACAATTCAATCGGTTCAATCCTGACCGTTAATCACACTACATTGAATACAACAGTCTTGAACAGATCTCAAGACATTCTCCAACATTCATTCTTTGTTGCTTTAGGAAGCTGATAACCCATCACGCACTCTCCATTGTTTACAGAGACTTCGCACATTCTCGAGGTGGATAGGATCAATATTCTTCATGCAAGATCCTCAAGGAAATCCTTCACGTGCACAAGGCTGATGTGGCAACACGATCTAATCTTCATTACAATGCTAGCTCATCACAAGATGTCATCAGTTGAATCACACAGGCTTGAAATGCATCAACCGGAAACCCTGAATTTGAGACTACCAACCGATAGTCATGCCAAATGAAACCTCGATACAAAACCTCCCATATACCGGTCCTCATTCCAACATACTGGTTCACTTTGAACAAACATACCGCTTCACTTTTTCACATATACCAGTTCACGTCATCATACTAGTTTTCTTGCCAGTTTTAATGTCCGTTCATATTTTAGCATATTGACATCAATGACAACATACAATATCATCATGTCATCAAACTCTGCACATATGCCAACAAAGACAAATTGAACTAAGTAGAGATGTCATCTTTGAGGAATACATAGCATTCAGGAGGCCCAAAAGCTCTAATGAATTAGAACACCAAGATCCTCCTACAAGCTTGGATGAGGATTCCACCCCTGAGATTCAGAGGGAGACCCCTAAAGATGCTAAGCATGAAGCTCAAGGCTTACCTTTAGAAGAAAATTATCTTGAAACTAGGAAGAGACCACTTTGGGCTAAAAAGATGCTTCAAGAAGCTGAAAATTATGTTGCTCCGAAGGGGACCTTCAGAGAAAGTAAGAGACCTAACCTATTTTCTAGTTATACTGCCTTGATGAGTGAGATCATTGATGCAGAACCTTCCTATGTTGGAGATGTGCTCAAGCATCAAGTTTGGAAATATGCTATGTTAGAAGAGTATCGGTCAATTCTGAAAAATGATGTCTGGGATATTGTGCCTAGGCCTTAAAGCAAATCTGTGGTATCTTCTAAATGGCTCTTCAAAATCAATCATGCAATAGATGGCAGCATTGAGAAGCACAAAGCAAGGTTTGTTGCTAGAGGTTTCTCACAGAAAGAAGGTATTGACTATGAAGAGACAGTTGCTCCTATTGCCAGATATACTTATTTCCGAGCAGTTTTGGCTATTGCAACATCTAAAGGATGGAAAGTCGATCAAATGGATGTCAAGACTTCTTTTTTGAATAGTAAGATTGAAGAAGAAGTTTATTTGGAGCAACCTGAAGGTTTTGTGATTCATAAGGTTGAATCACATGTCTGCAGATTAAAGAAAGCTCTTTATGGATAGAAACATGCCCCCAGAGCATGGTATGAAAGAATTGATCACTATCTCTTGGAATTAGGGTTTTTCAAGAATGAAGCATATCCAAATCTCTACTACAAGGTAATCAAAGGTGAATTATTAATTCTTATTCTTTATGTTGATAATCTACTAATCACATGAGAGGATAATTGTATTTCTCGATGTACGAAAGAATTAGCCTCTGAGTTTGATATGAAATATTTAGGAATTCTTCACTTCTTCCTTGGATTGGAAGTTTGGCAACAATTAGATGGTATAATCCTTAATCAAGGAAAATAGACTATTGATATACTCAAGAGATTTAGAATGTTGGATTGTAGATCCATGACCACACCTATGGAGACAAATGCACAAGCTAAAGGAAACAACTGTAGAATCTGAGTTTTCAGATCCTACACTCTACGGACAGATTATTGGATCTCTGATGTATTTGGTAAACACAAGACCTAATATATGTTATGTTCTAAATGCACTAAGTCAATTCATGTGTGAACCCAGGGAAATACATCTTGTTGCTGCAAAGCATATTCTGAGATATCTTCGAGGAACTATTGGTTTTGGTTTGAAATATAAACATGCAGAAATTGACCTACATGGATTCACTGATTCTGATTGTGCTGGAAGCATAGTTGATAGGAAAAGCACATCAGGATGTTGCTTCAGTTTAGGATCATGAGTGATCTCATGGATATGTAGAAAAAGAGTCTTCAGTTGCTTAGAGTTCTACAGAAGCTTAATACATTGCAGCCTCCATGGGAGCAAGAGAAGTTGTATGGCTCCAGAAATTTCTTGTAGGACTGTTTGGTCAACCCTTAAATCCTACTGTCATCTACTGTGACAATCAATGTTACATCAAGCTTTCAATAAATCTAGCATTTCATGACAGGTCTAAACACATTGAGATTCCTTATCACTATGTTTGAGATATGGTGGAAAGGAATGCGATCCGATTGAATTATATTAGTACAGGTGATCAGATTGCAGACATTCTTACCAAGCCTCTCTCCAGGATCAAGATTGAACACTCTAGAGATAAACTTGGTATGGTTGAAAATGTTATTTAATTTTGAGATAGAGTCTCATTTATTCTAATATACTAATATATTTAAAGATGTTTAATGTGTAAACTCTTTTATTTGTCATGTGTGTGACTCCATGACTGCATGGGCCTTCTGTGAACATTATTGAAGGGTGATGACTTTTCAATAATGAACACTTGTTTCAAATTGATATTGCAAGGTGACGATTTTACAATTATCAATTTAACTATCTTGATGGATATCATGTGACTTGATATTTGTGGACATGTCATGATAGTATATATATCTTTGAGACATTATGGTAGATATCTGTTGGTTGATAACATTAAATAAACCATAATTATGATAGAGATCTTCGTGGTGAATATTATGAACATAATATTTGTGGACATGCCATGAAATCATTATCAATATGGTAGGCATCATGTGACTTGATGCCAGTGCACATACCTTACTTGATAACTAAGAGTTATGGTGAGTATCATGAGACTTGATATTCATTGTTGAACCATATCATTGAATATCACTATGGTGTGATATCTCCTCTCTTCACAATCAATGGATGAATTGTGATGTTTTCTCTAACATGAAATGTGTCCTCCCTAGTTAAGAGGGAGTGTTAATTTTGTAACGTCGGTCGTACTATTTCATGCTTCTGATATATATATATATATATATATATATATATATATATATATATATATATATATATATATATATATATATATATATATATATATATATATATATATATATATATATTTGATTACATATACTAATATGTTAATGTTGACTAATGATAAATAAAACCAAAGTTAACTTATCACGTTTGACCAATAGTTACACCGGTCATGGTATCGAGTGGTAAAGCGATTCTCAAACAAGTCGCACTCCTTCTGATCGGGTAAGTAAATGGTGACTAGTTTATATACTGTGGTGAGAGGTACGTAGGGAAGAGATGGGTCTTCCCATGTGGGAAGACATATCTCTTCACTACGTAACCCCTCATCCACTTATATAGCATGCTTACATTGAGGAGGATGCACACACTGAAATTGATAAGTTTGGTGCATCTTTAAAACACGCTATAGCAGATAAAATACAACTTTCAGATCATATCTCCATCTCTTCTATTTTGATCACAAAATTGTGGGAAGACACATCTCTTCACTACGTAACCCCTCATCCACTTATATAGCATGCTTACATTGAGGAGGATGCACACACCAAAATTGATAAGTGTGGTGCATCTTTAAAACACGCTATAACAGATAAAATACAACTTTCAGATCATATCTCCATCTCTTCTATTTTGATCACAAAATTTTGAAAGAACTTACCAGGTTTTTCATAACTTCTATCATCTTTCTCATATCATCTCTTATCCTTATGGCCTCCAATATATCCAACTTAGGGTTGAGGCCATTAACTAGTTTCATTAATTGTTCCTTAGTTTGGACATGAACCATTGAGAAAAAAGCTCTTTGTAATGTAGAACAAATGTCTGCAATTGTGAACTAGGTTCTACTAGAGGTAGAAACATCTAGACCCATATAGGGGATGTATTTGGTATCATAGGTGTATTTTGAGGGCCAACATTTTGATTAACATGCACACTCATAGTAGAAGAATTAGACTTTGTAGACAAAGATTGGCTTATGTTATATTCTATTTATTTTTGTTCTCTCACCTTCTCAAAATTATCATAGAATTCCCAATGTATAGGACCTTCCCAATTTCTTTTATCTTGTAAATATTCAACACTATAACTAGGTATATTCATTCTACTACCACCCAAAAGCGGTGTGGCTAAAGTACTTTCATCATTTGTTGAAATGGGATCAATGGTAGGAGGAGTGGAGTTACATGTATCCTTTTCTATCTATCTCTACTGAAAGAGCTCAAAAACACCAATTTCTTTGGTGGGTCATTATAGAACAATAATCTTCTTTTATCCATGCTTTGACATAAAAATCAACCTTTGTTTCACATAATTGAAGATATTTAGAGTCACCACTCATAAATGGGATAAAATTATTAAATATTCATTTAACCAAGTTATGAAAGGAATTTTCCTAAAGACTTAACCCTCTTTTTAGAAAATTCTTTCACAACAGATGGCTAAGCATAAAATTTATATCAACTTAACACAAGATCCTATCTATCATTTGATGCTTGTAACATGACTACATCTTCTAACCAAAAATGTAATCCTTAATCTATCTTAGCCTTCCATTTAACCTCTTCACCATAGCCACTGTTTTTCCCTCTCAAGATTTCTATAACTAGATGCCCTCTACCTAATTAATCTATCATATCATGTTATTTTGAACTTTTTCTATCACTTTTTCTTCTCATTATCATTGGTATACCAAGGTCATGCTACTGTATTGAGCAATACACGTATCAACATAAAAAATGAATCAAATAGAACTAGGGTACATTCTCTTTCCACACTATCAAAGAGTCATGCAAATTCTTTGAGGTACACATTTGATTTTCTATGCATTTTATTACGTTGTTATTGCTTCAATATATTTTCATAGTATTCAAAGTTGATCCACTCCCATGTACACTTTGCAAAATAAAAAATAACGCCTACATTAGTAACTCATCATCATACATCAAAAACTAAAGTATCGTATAAATTTTATTCTACACCAAAATATTTATCCATATTCTTGTAAATAAAAGTGTCATAAATCAAATGTCACATGGGTAGTCCAATTGCTAATCAATATCAAGGATAGAAAATACTATTGTAGGAGATTTGCTAATAGTTGTGGATGCAATCGCTCGTAGTTGCCTTGACACGTCATCTATTATGGATGACCTTAATAGCCTCTATCACACTATTAAAGATAACATAACATAACATAAATATTAAAGATAAACAATAATAATTTAAAAAATTTAGAATTATTATTTTTAAAAACAAATGCTTTAGTGAGAAATATTATTAATTAAGACAAGCTAAGTGAATAAAAAAATATAATGTTTTTAATTTTCTATGTCTTTGAACATGAATCTATTCCACGCTACGTACAGAGGGTCAGCGTTAAACCACACACAATAAGCAACATATTAAGCTTAGAGAATGTTAGTCAACTATTAAGCTTAGAGAATGTTAGTCAACTATTAAGCTTAGAAGTGTATTCCTAGTGTGACCACACACCTTAAGCAACATATTAAGCCTAAAAAATGTCATCAACTCTGAGTGTTTAACACTTATAAACCCTAGACATCATAAGCATGTTCTTTAAAAAAAAGAAAGAGTTCATGCTTACAAATGCAGGTGATGCAGGCAACTGGGAGAAAATATGAGATACCAGTGCAGATCGTGTCCAAACTTTACTCTACATGAGGCCTGTGCTACTTTGCCTGATTTATATGTTCATCCGGACAACAGAAAGCACCCATATGAGTTTCACAGTCGCACAGGCACTCTTTTGCGACACCACTGCTGCCGCTGCCGACAAGTGATTCGAGGGTTTGTGTTCGAGTCTCGGGGCGAGCATTTGAAGCTTCATCCTCTGTGCATGCTTCTTCCTGCCGATTGTGATGTTGCCCAACTTCCACGCCCAAGCCGAGGCAAACGCGTTCTGAAAGAGCTTTCTCATGTGGGCAATTCTGTTGCCGAAAAGCTTCTTGATAGGTTTGTTAGTGTGCCTCATGACCCTCTAAATCCCTACATCTGTATCGCTGTATATATGAATTTCTTATATGGGTAATTCTGTTGCCCAAAAGCTTCTTGATGGTCTTGTCACAGTCCTCGCTATTGCTCTTGTTCTTGAATCTGAATCTGAATTTGAAGATGAATAAAAATCTGAATTTTGTATAATGTAGGGGAAGAGTATCAATAGATAACATAGTTTCAATAATCGTTATTTTATTGTCATGTTGACCTTCGAATAGCCGTCATAGTGAAAATACCATTAATAAATTTGTTTTGTACCAATAGCCAATCATTTTTTGTAATTAATTGGCCCATTTGTGCACCACTATTGGGACATTTGTCAACAAGTACTAGCGATTTTGAGTTGACCGTTAATGGAACATCTTTAGTTAGGTATCAGGCAACACTTTGAAATGTGTACTTTTTGACCTTTGTGCGCATAACTGATTCCACAACATGCATCGTTACTACCCAGAAGCCAGATCAATAGCTATAAGCAGTTAAATCGCATACGAAGACAACTAAAAAAAAAATCAAAATTTGATGTACCGTTTAGGATCTGTGGGTGTGCGAAGTTAGCTATGACGGCTACTGGTGCTCTTCGCCTAATGTTTGTGTTTTTTCATATATAATTTCAAGGGTTTGTTCTGAGTTTCATCTTCAAACCTCTCTGATTGAGTTTTTGCAATCTAATGGGTTTGTGCACAGAAAATATAATAATAATAAAAGTTTGCAGTTTATTTGATAATGTGGTCTAAATCTTAGTTATAAGTAGGAGATTTGTCAAGTAAGCTACTATAAGGTTTTGAAAACCCTGAAGTTAAGGTGCTCAACTGCTGAGTCCTCTCCCCTAATAATAAAATTGAATTCATGGTTCATCAATGTTTTTAATGGTCACAAAATAAGATATTAAATTTGACAGGCCTACACAATTTCAAGTACTAATTAATTTCAATGAATCCTTTGGGTGTTTGATTATCTCCACTAGTAGTGCCATTTCATCGATATCATGTAAGCCAATGACATAATGGCAATTAGATAACTCTTGATTAGCATTGTGGTGTTACACTTAATACACAACATTTTAGGATCCAAATAATATGTAATTCCATTTTCTATGTGATCTTTTTTGAGTTTTATCTTATATATAATTTTTTTTAAGATAAGTAAATAATAAATAAAATACTTTAGATATTATGGTTGGTGTTGAATATATGTTTCTATTGGATTTTAAAATAGATTAAAATCTTTGGAGGTATAGTATGATTGAATACATCTTGATATAGTTTGATAAATGTGTAATTTATTTTTTTGGTCATTATAGATTTTTGTGTCATTAAGAGAGAATAAAATTTACTGATCATGTGAAGTGGACAATTTTAAAAAATTGAGGTTGTTACGGACTTTTATGTGCCATAAAGACAAAATAAAATTTATAAATCATGTGAAGTGGACAATTTTTCAAAAAAAATGTTTTGAAAGATTTTTGACTCATCATACATGTGGAAGAGGTTCACAAATAGAGGTTAATTGTGCACGTACATGTGTGCCATGTGATAATGGGGTACAGAGCGTTTATTATGTGTCTTTATTCATATTTATTTGGTGAACTCTCCATACAAATTGTAGTCACATAAATCTGTCCACTTAATTAAATGAATACTTAGTATTTATTTGATTATTTAACCATCAATTAATAATTAATTAAATTAATATTTAATTAATTCATCTTAACCCTATTCTCCTATTAATTAAATAAATTATTCAATTTATTTGATTTAATTCACTTAACCAAATTCATACCATTAATTAAATAAATAAATCATATTTGTTTAATTAAATCTTCTCTCACATTTAAATAAATTAATATTTATTTAAATCCCCCAAAATCCCACCTCTCACATTTAAATAAATTAATATTTATTTAAATCCCCCAAAATCCCACCTCTCACATTTAAATAAATAAATAATTTATTTAAATCACCTTTATCCTCCACCCACTTGTATTTTCCTACAAAAGCAAGTTGCACAATTATTTTAAATAAATAATTTATTTAAATCACCTTTATCTTCCACCCACTTGTATTTTCCTACAAAAGCAAGTTGCACAACTATTTTAAATAAATTATTTATTTAAAATCCTATTTATCCTCACCCACTTGAAACCTTTAATGGTTTCCCTTAAAGTATTCAAACTTGATGGCTTTAAAGTCTTCAAACTTGATGGCTTCCTTCTATAATCTTCTTAAGACTTTAATGGTTTTCCTTAAAGTCTTCAAGCCTTTAATGGTTTCCCTCAAAGTCTTCAAGCATTTAAATGCTTTATCTTCATTTTCTCATTTAAATAAATTAATATTTATTTGAATATTTATCCAAATGCAAATTACACCATTTAATTGAAATAAATGATTTTATTTTAATTGAAAATACCAAAATTTCTCCCACTTGCATTTTCCTACAAAATCCACTTGTATGCCTAAACCCCTTCTAGATTCTTCTAAACCCTTCCTAATTAGCCTAAATTCATCCCCTAAATATTGTCACATTCCTAAGCAAAATGGAGTCACTTCTCAAAGCCTAAAAGTCTTGGATAACCTTTGAAAGCTTCCAACCTTCAACCACTAAATGCCTCAAAGTCTTGGATAACCTTTGAAAGCTTTCAACCTTCAACCACTTAATCCCCAAAGTCTCCAATAACCATTAATGGTTAATTCAACCCTCCCACATGGTTAAAACATTTGTTTTGACTCAACCTCTACCCAACCCAAAGGTCTCATCAGGCCATTAATGCTTTGACCATGATTATCTCTTAAACATTTGCACAAAGGTTTATCCTTGGATTAACTCTTAATCCAGTGGGTAATCTTAATTTAGACTTGACCCTTGCCTTCTAGATAACCATGAGGTCTTCTCAGGCCTTTAATGCCTCCAACCTCTTCTCTCAACCCAATCCTATGTTGACACTTGTCACCATTTTATTGGTGCCAATTGTGCACATGGATCCCCAACTTTCAATCCTAACCCTTGTTAAGATTGCTCAATCTTAACCCTTCATTTCCCTATTTCTTCTATAAATAGAACCCTTCTCCTCAAGCAAAAGGAGAAGCATTTTAGAGTATTGTTGTTATACTGGCATTAGCATAGAGCTTTTTCATAGCATCACTATCTACTCTTGCATAGTATTTGCTTATCATATTCAACCATCTTGAATCTCCATATGGCATCCATGGCTAGTGCTAAAAGCTGAGAGCTACACTCATTTGGGACTTGGAGAGGAGAGGAACAAGGGAGGAGCAACTATGAGCATCTTGATTAGCTATTTCATTCTATGTTTATATGCTTTCTATTTCATGCTTAATATCTCTCTTGATATGCCTGTTTAGGATAATCTTTTGTTGCTAACACTAATGTTTGTTTCTTGTGCTCTTGTGTGTGTTGCCATCAAACAGATTTTCTAATCCTTTTTGCAGAGCATCATTTGGTGAACCCGACGTGAATCCAAACACCAAAAAGATCATTTTTTTTTTAACCAATAACATGTTTGAATGTTGAAAATGTCACACAGGTTGCGATTTTGACACTGTTTTGGTGCGTTTGGCATTATTTTGGCGCTATTCCCCCTGTTTCAGTGTTTTTCCCTTCTCTGTCTTTCCCTTTCTTTTAATACGTTTGTGTTAAATAGTGCCTTTGTTCAAACGCAGACTAGCGCTATTGTAACAAAACGTTGTACAAATCACCTTGTAACCAAAAAAAAAATAAAAAATTTAGGCTTGTAGAAGCCCACCAAATAGGCAGATTTTACTAACTATTTTTCTCTTTTGTGCAGATTTAAATTAGATTAAAGAGTAGATTTATATTTTTTACTAACTTGTTTTTGAAGTTGGTTTTAAAAATGAATTCACTTTTTATTTTGGTTTAAAATTAACTTCACATTTCAAATTTGGGCTTTTGAAAAAGAATCACACATTTGTTTGGGGCTCTTAAAAAGAATTTCATTGTTCAAAGGTAAAAAGAACCACAAACTTATACAAAAACAACTTTATTTTTTTTTTTTTGCAAGTTAGGAAACAAACTTCGTTTTGGTGCTTAAAATCAACAAGGCAAATTTTATTTCTTGCATCAAGATAAAACTCACAATCCACACTTCCATTTTTGGTGCAAATAAAATTCACAATCAACTTGTCTCATTTTTAAAGCAATCTTACTTCATGCAAACGTGTTTTTCATTAAGTTGACCAGGATTTTCAAATTCTAGTTTACTCAAACAATTGCCTTTGAAAATTAAAAAGAACACCATGATTGTTGGAGCAACATCTCCAAATAGTTAGATCACATTGCAATGATAGATTAAAAAGAACAAGTGTTTTTCGTGCTTGGCACACTTGTGCAAAGAGTTGGTCGAGTGGTCCTACTTCTAACACACACTATCCTCTCCCTTGGCTTTCGTGGTCCTAGGTGCAAGAGAAAAGTGTTAGTAACGCTCAAATTTTATCTTTTTAAGAGAGGCCTGCCAAGGGATCGATACTCTTGGGAACGACCTCGAGCGGTAAATCCTTCGAGCCGCTATAGAAATCAGGTGAGAGCGAAAGTTGTAGCCTTGGGTATAGCTGTTCCTACAGTGTAACTGGCCGAAAGGACAAATGGGCCCCACCACCAGTTACAAGGCTCTTAAGTGAGTCACTGCAGAATGAACTTATGTCCAAAGCCATCGAACATGACTAAACACCTTTAAGTAGTAGCCCACCTGTTCTATTGATTGAGGATATTTGAGGTATAATTTAGTGCAAGAGCATAGATGGTTTTGCTCCCAAGATACTCACCATACATATTTCCTTGAGTAGAAACATAGCTTTTTGAAAAGTCACTTGTGGCTTGATAAAAGTGGTGACTCCCCCATCATAGGGATCATCTATTTGTTATGCTCGTGCAAGACTTAGTATATCACATCCTTACCTGCCACGGCGGGATTCATAAGGTATGTAGTACCAAAGTCGAAGAAATATCAAGATGTGGGCTAAATTTATCACAACTGGCCATTTGACCATAGGGATAAAGAGTGTTTGAAGTGTGTTCGTTTTACAGACCTAGAGCAAATTGAGCCAACTTCAGGCTTTGGAAATACATCTTAAAATAAATCTAAAGGAAGGGTCAAAAACAAGTCCAAGGATTGGGTTGATCTAGACCCATACTCATTTGTGCCTTTTGAGGCAACATTCTTGTGTTTGTGTGCTTGCTTTGTTTTCTTGTCAAAGAAAAATCAGAAAATCAATCCCAAAAACAAAGTATTCATCCAACATCTGTCAACACAACCAAAAACATCAAAAACAAGGTACAAACAAACAAAGAATCAAAAATTTATGACCATTCTTCACATCTTGCGAAAGAAGAAGTGTCATCAGAATATCACCTTGAAAAGGAGACCACTAAGCTCAAAGGCTTTCATCAAAAGGAGGAAATTCTTCTATCTCAATAGACAAATCTTTGTCTCACATAGAGTCTTTCTACATCGCATGCGTCTCTATCTTCAAGGTAAAACAAACGAGTTTGATTCAGAATCACTGAACCGCAGAGCTTTTATGCAATATAGAGCTCTGAGTTATCACAAAAATGAAGGAGGAAAGATTAATCCCAACTTCTTCCCAAAACGTCTGTATCACCTACAACACAGCTCGAGAAGTGCCACCAACGCCTGAAAGGGAAGAGGTAGAGTTTGTTCCATTTGTAACACAAAGTTTTTATTGAAAGTTGAAAACATTTTCATCCATCATCTCACTCATACATCATCACTTCATCATCAATCCATCCCAAAACTCTCAAAACATTAAGAGGTTCTTGTCCCAAGATTCCTTTTTGGATATTGCTTGAAATCAAACACATCACATCACTTTTTAGATTGTTTCTACATCTAGGATAAGCTCATCCTAAGAGACACATCTACGCAGGTTAAAACTAGTTCATGAGTGAATCCTCTCATTGCTAGGTAGTTAAATCTGTAACACATCTCAGATTTCTCTGCACCTTATCACATCAAAACTTATCAAAACAAGCAAGCAATTCAAAGAAGGAATTTCGGTTACATCTACCTTAAAGTGCTAGAGATCCACATACAACACAAATCACCAACCAATCAATCTTTCATTTTATCACCACTCATCATCATCTTCAATTAACTTCAAAACAAACTTGCAAAACAAAATGGCTCAAACCCGATCACGATCAAGGCAACGAGAAATAGAAATTGAGGAAGAAGAGGACAACCTCAATGAATTTCAAGAAGCACTTGGAGGAAATGGGAATGATGAAAACCCAGGTACACCCACTCCTTCAACAATCGAAAGGGTTCAGCATAATCCTCATTTTAACAAATTATTTGATGAAATACTAAGGAGCAATGCGGATGCTCACTTTTTAAGACTCGCTCAAGAAGGAGCCAAACTCCCCTCTGACTTTGATCTTGCCCAATTAAGACAAGCATCAGAAAGACAAAGTCGCCATGAGGAGGAAAGGCGTAGAGATCCCATCAGATATAACATCCCTCGAGGTAACCCACCACCTCCTCCTCCAAATGAAATGGAGATGTTGCGGCAACAAGTCGAGAATCTCGCCCAACAACTTCATAGTGGTGTTAAGACCAATCAATTCTCACTTAACGACATCTGTCCCTATCCGTTTGATAGGAATCTTTATATGCCACCCTTTCCACGCGGGTTCGAAACACCAAAATTCGAAAAATATAGAGGAAAGGGAGATCCCCGCGATCATGTCCGAGAATTTCATTCCGCTTGTCTCGAAGTTGCATATGAAGACACATACTTAATGCGCCTTTTTCCCCAAAGCTTGGGAGGAACAACCACATCATGGTTTTCCCGACTACCAGGTGGCATAAGAACATTTGAGGAACTCATCCAGAAGTTCCTATCTCATTACTCTCATAATATTGAACGCGACATCACCATGGCTGATCTATGCAACACCAAACAAAAACCAGGTGAATTATTCTCAGTATTCCTGCAACGATGGCGCCAAATGTCTAGCAGACGTTCTCTTCAGTTACCTGAACGAGAACTAGTGGAAATTTTCATTTCCAACTTAAACGAAGAAATGGAATTTCACCTGGATGTCAAAGATACCGATTCTTTTAACGATATGATCACCAAAGGTATAAAGTGTGAACGGGCACTCATCAAAAAAGGACTCATCAAAATCTTTAATGAACCCAAAGATGGTCCTCGCCCGCGCTTCAATAGTGATAAACCAAACTTCTGGAACAAGAATAAGAATATCATCAATGATGGAGTTGTGGATGCCAGGACTGTCCAAAATGCACAACCTATGGTTCGGTTTGCAGGACAAAATCCTCCACCTCAAAATAATACACATGGTCCTCCTAATCAAGGTCGCATCACATCTCAAGATGAACCAAGACCTCGTCCACAAAAACAAAAACGCACTTACACTCCCTTAGGGGAACCCATTGAAACAGTGTTGCGACAACTCCTCTCTCAAAATTTGGTCACTCTACCTAAGCTATCAAACTATGAGCCTCAAGTCAAACCAGCATGGTGGAAAGATACTGAACACTGTGAGTTCCATCAAGGAAGAGGACACAAGACAAGTAATTGTCACCGATTGAAAGATCTCATTCAAGATCTTATTGATCGAGGAGAAATTGAGATTGAAGGACATGATCCAAAAACGACAAATAATGATCACCTGATGTTCAAGAATCCACTTCCATCACAAGATCAAAGGGGTCCTTCCACTTCCAGGCGAGGCACCGATACCACTGACTATACGCAGGCTGCGTATAACTACACTGTAAATCACCTATATGATGCCAGTGAACAAATTGCAACTATAACCTTCAAAAATCCCACCTCAAATTGCAATGTTGTTACACGTCGCGGCAAAGTTACCATAAAGGCAGCTCCACAGGGCACCACCTCTGTCCCGAAGCAATACAATCTTGTGGAACAATTAGACAAAACCCCTGCACTTATATCCATTTTGGAGCTTTTGCGTCTGTCACCATCTCATAAAACTATCTTGGATCAAGCACTCCAAGAGGCGTCAGTCCCTGCAAACTTGAATACGGACCAGTTTCAAGCCATGGTTGGAAATCTAAAGTCATCACCTTGTCTCACTTTTTCCGAAAGTGACAACTCTTCTTTCCAACAACCTCATAATGCTTCGCTACACATTGAAGGCTTTGTCAACCAACACAGGATCAAGCGAGTCTTGATAGATAATGGAGCAGGCCTAAACATTTGTACACTACAGTTGGTCACAGCATTGGGATATGCAATAGAATCAGTGGATCCTCGCAAGAAGATCACCATCAAGGCCTATGATGATGCAGAGCGTTCATCCAAAGGAGCGGTGGTGCTACCAATCCGAGTGGGCCCTGTGGTAAAACACATAATTTGTCAGGTTCTGGACCTTCCTCTGCCATATAATCTATTATTAGGGAGACCTTGGATACATGCCATGCAAGCCGTTCCATCTACCTACCATCAATGTATCAAGTTCCCACATAACGGTGCAGAGATCACAATCCTGGGCGACGCAAATCCCTTTGCATTTTGCCATAATATCAGCCATCAACCAGAGATTACTGTTCCTAATAATAGGGAAGCCATTTCCTCCACATCATATGTAAATCCCGCCTCTCTTGCCAGTTCAAACACTCCTATACCCAAGCAAGAAAAGCTTAAGATGAAAGTCGCAGAGGAAGGTCCTGGAGAATACAACTTGAGTCAGCTCTTTTGTGTGGGACAAATGCCCACTTCTCCTAGAACACATGGTAAACCACAACAGTTGCTCCAGCAACCACTAATCATGCCTCCATGTGCCTTAACGCCTTTCATTCTTGGAAAGAGTCAAGAGGAAGAGACACAAGATGAGGACCTGACGGACTGGGTCTATAAAGATCCCATCACCACTGACAAACCGCAAGTTACACTTCCTACGGAACAATATGGCAAAGGCCTCCTCATTATACAAAGAATGGGATATGATGGTCAGAGTGCTTTGGGATACTGCAAACAAGGACGACACGAACCGCTGCTACCAGAATTCAAGCCCAAAGGTAATACAGGCCTAGGTTTTGAAAAAGAGATCCTTCCTAAACTCAGATTCAAAGGAAAACCTAGCAAACCATTTTGCCCACCTACTGCAAAGAGGACACCTTTCATAATCAAAGCACCATCAAACACTATCCCCACTGCCCCATCGAGGCTCACAAACCCACCACAACCATCTACAATGCCAATCATCCCACCAAACGAACCAGTAATCCCATCAATAACACCAATAGCAGCAGCAACTATATCAGAACCCGCTCCAACATCTATGGCGCCAGTAATTCCAGCAGAAGCCACTGAGTCACCATTACCAATACTTCTAGTAACAAATCCTTTAAACCCCATCACGGTTCCTGCAGCACCGATCACCACAAGGATACATAAACCAATCACACCTGCCGTGTTTAACTCCAAAGACATCCCAGTATGGTATAGCAATCGGATGCTGGAGAGTGATTCAGAGACCGACTCACATGAGTGGGAATTCGATTCAGTGCAACTTAACACTTCAGATGAGGAAGACACATCACCACCTCCACCCCGCAAAGACATCCCTGTTTACGGAGAAGCACAGATAAAGACCACTTGGGTACCTGAGCTGGAAACATCTTCCACAGACCCTATGTCTCATCCTACGCCTGATTCTGACAGGGAGAGTACCATCAACGACCTTCACCACACTGTCTTAACCCTCACTGATACATCTCCCGCACTTAACCTAATCGATGATGTAATGCCCATTATCCACCCTGAACTCATCGAATGGAATCAACCAAATCCTCCATGTCTTGACCTCTTCCAGAACGATGAGGCTATCATTGACTTTTTGGAATTAAGGGATAATCTACCAAGCGGGGATCACAAAGCTGGATTCGCCATTCAACTTAATAGCGCAGCATACTTCGGGGCGGATGCCAAACCCTTCAGCTGCAAAAATATAACATTAAAACATGGATCTTCCAGTGAAAACCACACTGTGGCACTGTTTGATCCAACAAAAGTAAAAAGAAAGAGCGTATCCAACGGTGAAAACCTCTCTGAGGCACTTGAGGATGAAGGGTTTGACATTCTCCCTGCTAGTACACAACAAGAACGATCGACGATTCTCATCGAAGAAACCAAAGAATACAATGTGGGGACTCCTGAAAATCCTCATATCATACATCTGGCATCTCTTCTCACTCCAGAGGAACAACCTCAATTTATAGAGTTCTTCCAACAGCGTCAGATCAACTTTGCATGGTCATATGCAGACATGCCTGGGCTTGATCCTGATTTAGTCATGCATCATCTCACAGTAGCAAAAGGAGCTAAACCTGTCAAGCAGAAGCTTCGTAAGATGCATCCCCAGATTGCAGTGCTAGTCAAAACAGAACTCAAGAAACTCCTAGATGTTGGTTTCATTAGACCAATTGATTATGCAGAATGGATCTCCAATATTGTGCCAGTTGGCAAACCAAAAGGGGGCATCCGCATTTGTACAGACTTCAGAGATCTGAATAAGGCATGTCCTAAGGATGACTTCCCCCTACCAAATATCGACATCATAGTGGATTTGACAGCAGGACATGCCATGCTTTCACTCATGGATGGCTTTTCAGGATACAATCAAATAAAGATCGCACCAGAGGACCAACATAAGACAGCCTTCACATGTCCATGGGGCACATATTGCTGGAATGTAATGCCTTTTGGTCTAAAAAATGCAGGAGCGACTTATCAAAGAGAAATGACTACCATCTTCCATGACATGATGCATACTATGATGGAAGATTATGTGGATGATTTACTAGCAAAATCACTTACTAGAGAAGGACATCTTCACATCTTAGATAAAATCTTTGATAGACTGGAACAATACCATGTTCGACTCAACCCAAAGAAATGTGTCTTTGGAGTAACCTCCGGGAAGCTTCTAGGATACATTGTCTCAAGCAAAGGTATTGAGGTTGATCCAGCAAAGGTTAAGGCAATCATGGACATGCCACCACCAAGGAATATCAGTCAGCTAAGGACACTACAAGGACGGCTTCAATCCATCCGAAGATTCATTGCACAATTGGCTGATAAGTGTCACCCATTTACACATTTGCTACACAAGAACATCCGCTTTCAGTGGGATGCTCGATGCCAGCAAGCATTTCAGACACTTAAAGACTATCTCATGAATCCACCATTGCTGATGCCACCAGATCCAAGTAGACCATTGTTACTCTATATCTCGGCAACAAGTACATCATTGGGTGTACTACTGGCACAACATAATGCAGAAGGCAAAGAATGTGCTATATACTACATCTCTCGCACACTGGTTGGCTATGAACTCAATTACACACCTATTGAGCGAGCTTGCCTAGCAGTAATCTTAGCAGCCACTAAATTGCGGCACTATCTGTTAACACACAAGGTGCAACTCATTGCAAAGATTGATCCACTCAAGTATTTACTTAGCAAAGCAGCATTGACAGGTCGCTTAGCCAAATGGGTGATGATTCTAAGTGAATTTGATATTGAGTATGTGGACCGTAAAGATATCAAAGGTCAGGTTATTGCAGATCAGTTGGCCGATGCACCTCTCATAGGTGATCATCCTCTCATTTCCAATTTTCCAGATGAAGAGATATTCATGATTACAGAAGCACAACCATGGAAATTATATTTTGATGGTTCATACACTAGGCATGGCTCAGGGGCAGGCATTCTGTTTATCACACCTCAAGGTGATAGCATCCCGAAGTCTTACAGGCTCACATTTCCATGCACAAACAACATAGCAGAGTATGAGGCCTTGATCACAGGACTCAGATTAGCCATACAATGGAAATTAAAAGAATTGCAAGTATATGGCGATTCCCAACTAGTCATTCGACAAGCAACAGATGAGTATCAGACCAAAGATGATAAACTCATGCCATACAAGCACATGGTGGACAATCTAAAGACATCATTTACTACTATCACTTTTGAGCAGATACCAAGAGATCAGAATCGAGCTGCTGACGCTATGGCTACCATCGCATCTCTACTAGATCTTCCACAAAATTCAACACGCTACGAGTTCTTGGTAGAACAACTTTGGATCCCCGCTTATGATATCCCCGAATCTGAAATGATATGTTGCCTTGTTGGTTCTGAATCCCCATGGTACGGTGAGTTCTACACCTATCTCCACGATCACACCCTTCCTCCCAACCAATCAAATAACCAACGTAAAACCTTCATTCGCCAAACTGCTCGATATACCATTATTGCCGAAACCCTATACCGACGCGGTCTTGATGGTACTCTCCTTCGATGTCTAGAACAAGGTGAGATAACAAAGGCTTTGGAAGAGGTACATGAAGGAATTTGCGGGACTCACTCAAGTGGTCCATCACTAGCCAAGAAGATCATGCGAGCTGGATACTATTGGCCATCTATGGAAAAGGATTCCTACTACTTTGTCAGGAAGTGCAAGAAATGTCAAGTTCACGGCGACCTGATACATGCACCGGCCCAGGAACTGCAACCAATCATGACACCATGGCCTTTCTGTCAATGGGGCCTTGACCTTGTGGGTAAGATTCATCCATCTTCATCCAACGGCCATAAATTCATTATTACCGCCACCGAATATTTCACCAAGTGGATCGAAGCTGTTCCACTTACCCAAGTCACCGGCAAGTAGATCGCCTCATTCATCCTCAATTACATCATCTGCCGGTATGGTGTGCCCATGTCCATTGTCACAGATAACGGTCTTCCTTTCAAAAATCAGGATGTCCGTGAGCTTTGTGAGAAATTTCATATCCAACACCGCTTTTCCACTCCCTATTACCCACAAGGCAATGGTCAGGCCGAAGCATCCAATAAAAACATATTAAGAATCCTAAAGAAGACAGTCAATGATGCCGGTCATGATTGGCATGTTCAATTGAATCCAGCATTATGGGCATATCGAACTAGCATTCGAACCCCTACAGGTGCAACTCCTTATTCATTGGTCTATGGTGCAGAAGCTATCTTACCTATTGAGGTCGAGATCCCATCACTACGAGTTTCATTTCACAATCTCATTGATGATGAAGCATACAGAGTATCCCGTCTTCAGGACTTGGAGTTACTTGATGAGAAGCGACAAGCTGCATACAATCACATCAAAGCCTATCAGCAGCGCATGAGTAGAAGCTACAATCACCGAGTTAGATCTCGTACATTTGAGGTAGGTGATCTTGTTCTTCACGAAAATCCTCGCAACCAACCAAATAGAGAACATCAAGGCAAGTTTGAATCAAATTGGCTCGGCCCATATGTTGTCACTGTTGTATTCGGGTCCGGGGCATATCAGTTGGCTACATCAGAAGGAGAACCGCTTGCAGATCCAATCAACAGCATGCACCTCAAAAGGTTTTATACCTAAGGTGTACAGAGCATCAGGCTCCACTGCACATCAGAAAATACCAAAAACATTCAGAAAATGTCCTGAAGAAAATACAAAAACATTCACAAAAGTAAAGAAAAAAATCATGCATCCAAACGGTGAACAACCACTCCGGTGGCACCTTGGGTAAGTGCGATGGTGAAAACCTGGTAAACAGGCGCCACTCGTAAAGGCAATGGCTCCAGTATCTTTCAGGCTCATTGCGATCACATTCATGCACACATACATCCATCCATCCAAACCATGGCTTGTTATTTGATCTGCAATTAAGAAAATACTCCATGCATCTAGCATCCCACCTTTTCATAGTCAGGTCTACAAACTGGGGGCAATACCCTTACCCTCGTGAAGGAAGTGGAGTCTACATTGTCTTATATGTCATTACGCTCTTCATTCAGGCAATCATCAGAAAATATCAAAAACATTCAAAAATGTCTCAACAAAATCCAAAAACATTCAAAACAATACAAAATCCAAAAACATCAGAAAACATCAAAAATCACACAAAAATATGGCAACACCTTGTACATATTCATCCGCTCAGATACAAAATAAACATTGACAACTACTCACACACTGACCATTTACCAATCAAACCACACAATCGACATTAACAATCCAAACCTGTCTTTAAAACAAGGATGCATCCTTCCTTACCAAAACAAAGACAAGATGACATTTTCTTTGACAAGAAAATTATGTTAAGCTATCAAATACTTGGTTGATTTATGAGTACAATCATTTGTTTATCTGTATCGGGATCTTTCAGCATTGTTTTGTATCATTTGCGCATTACTTCCGATGAAGTACTGGGGCATGTACTAATGGTGTCTACGTGGGAAGTTCACCAAGCTACATGATTTTATGCAAAATGCAGTCATAGATCATTACGGCTTGCTGACTACAGCGTATACCTCGACCATATGAGCATGAACCATTACCAAGGATCCATATTCTTTATTCTTTATGTATATATTGTTTGTTTACAGGTACAATGCTCATTCTTTGGTTCCTCCTCATCCAATTTGGATAAAGGTTTTTATTTCTTAGTACGGTATGCACTTGTCTCAGGATATGATCAGCCTAAGATCAAGGAGGACGATCCAAGTCATGCATGAAAGGAGATAATCCTTATCTGTTCCGCAAGCAATACTCAGGTCAACTTGATCCATTATATCAAGTTGCTTGTATTAACTTGCTATATAAAAATCCATGTAAGAAATACTCTGGTCATCTTGAATCTTTATGTCAAGTTGCTTGTATTTTCTTACAACATTTTAAAGCTCAATGATGAAAAATAAAGCACTATGGATCGTCATCTCATCTCATCTGTATATATTGCATTTCGTTGCATTCCATCCATCCATACATTCATAAATAGCTGCATATCATGCATACATAGTCATAATAATGCATACTCTATTTTCCTCTTCTTCCATAGGAATGAGTCATAGGTCCTCCATTTCTTCTAACATCGAACCCCCCCAACCCTCCCCATCTCAATAATCAACATCACATATCCTTCATCGTTTCCCATCAACCCAATCAAGCCACATTCATCACCATCCATCTCTAATAGGAGGGATTGTGTTTCCCATCCTCATTCATCCACAAAATTAAGCCAGTTACTCTATCTGCATAGGTACATCAACTCATGCACACCTAGACTATCAACAAATACTCTGATCAAGTATCTTCGGGTCTCAACAGGTAATCGATTATGGTAATCCTAGACTACATCAGGCATTTATCATAATGACCTAGTCTCAACGGGGCTGCCATGATTCCCCACAACCATCCATCACACGCACATACTATCAATTGATCAACCAATCAAACACAATCCAACGGACAATTACATCAATTGTCTACGTCTCAACGAGTATTTTGTTTCATATACCTTGACTTCATCGGGCAATTACATCAATTGTCTAAGTCACCATCAGGTCACTTTGATTCACTTACTCAAACTTTATCATGTCCAAGCGACCAACTGACATCAACTGTCACGCTTTGACTTGACCGGGGCAATTAAACCGATTGCACCAGATTGTCCAACCAATTTTGATCAATTGTATAGCATCAATCCAAACCCCACACTACATCTGCTATGTATCTCTTGCATGACCTCAGGGTACTTGCTGGCTTGTTGTTTCTCCGCATTCACTCTATTTTTCTTCCATTCTTTCACTGTTGTTGCTAATTTCTTCTATTCTACATCCCCTCCACTTTTCATTCTTTTTCGAGAGATCGCCCGATTTTTCAAAAAAAATCGGCCCATCCCTCGAGGGGGCATACCACCCATTAAATTTACATTTTATGGGGCATTTCTTCACACCTATTTTTCTTTCTTTGAAACGACACGATAAACCGCACCGTCTCAAAGAGGGGCAAATGTAGTCACATAAATCTGTCCACTTAATTAAATGAATACTTAGTATTTATTTGATTATTTAACCATCAATTAATAATTAATTAAATTAATATTTAATTAATTCATCTTAACCCTATTCTCCTATTAATTAAATAAATTATTCAATTTATTTGATTTAATTCACTTAACCAAATTCATACCATTAATTAAATAAATAAATCATATTTGTTTAATTAAATCTTCTCTCACATTTAAATAAATTAATATTTATTTAAATCCCCCAAAATCCCACCTCTCACATTTAAATAAATTAATATTTATTTAAATCCCCCAAAATCCCACCTCTCACATTTAAATAAATAAATAATTTATTTAAATCACCTTTATCCTCCACCCACTTGTATTTTCCTACAAAAGCAAGTTGCACAATTATTTTAAATAAATAATTTATTTAAATCACCTTTATCCTCCACCCACTTGTATTTTCCTACAAAAGCAAGTTGCACAACTATTTTAAATAAATTATTTATTTAAAATCCTATTTATCCTCACCCACTTGAAACCTTTAATGGTTTCCCTTAAAGTATTCAAACTTGATGGCTTTAAAGTCTTCAAACTTGATGGCTTCCTTCTATAATCTTCTTAAGACTTTAATGGTTTTCCTTAAAGTCTTCAAGCCTTTAATGGTTTCCCTCAAAGTCTTCAAGCATTTAAATGCTTTATCTTCATTTTCTCATTTAAATAAATTAATATTTATTTGAATATTTATCCAAATGCAAATTACACCATTTAATTGAAATAAATGATTTTATTTTAATTGAAAATACCAAAATTTCTCCCACTTGCATTTTCCTACAAAATCCACTTGTATGCCTAAACCCCTTCTAGATTCTTCTAAACCCTTCCTAATTAGCCTAAATTCATCCCCTAAATATTGTCACATTCCTAAGCAAAATGGAGTCACTTCTCAAAGCCTAAAAGTCTTGGATAACCTTTGAAAGCTTCCAACCTTCAACCACTAAATGCCTCAAAGTCTTGGATAACCTTTGAAAGCTTTCAACCTTCAACCACTTAATCCCCAAAGTCTCCAATAACCATTAATGGTTAATTCAACCCTCCCACATGGTTAAAACATTTGTTTTGACTCAACCTCTACCCAACCCAAAGGTCTCATCAGGCCATTAATGCTTTGACCATGATTATCTCTTAAACATTTGCACAAAGGTTTATCCTTGGATTAACTCTTAATCCAGTGGGTAATCTTAATTTAGACTTGACCCTTGCCTTCTAGATAACCATGAGGTCTTCTCAGGCCTTTAATGCCTCCAACCTCTTCTCTCAACCCAATCCTATGTTGACACTTGTCACCATTTTATTGGTGCCAATTGTGCACATGGATCCCCAACTTTCAATCCTAACCCTTGTTAAGATTGCTCAATCTTAACCCTTCATTTCCCTATTTCTTCTATAAATAGAACCCTTCTCCTCAAGCAAAAGGAGAAGCATTTTAGAGTATTGTTGTTATACTGGCATTAGCATAGAGCTTTTTCATAGCATCACTATCTACTCTTGCATAGTATTTGCTTATCATATTCAACCATCTTGAATCTCCATATGGCATCCATGGCTAGTGCTAAAAGCTGAGAGCTACACTCATTTGGGACTTGGAGAGGAGAGGAACAAGGGAGGAGCAACTATGAGCATCTTGATTAGCTATTTCATTCTATGTTTATATGCTTTCTATTTCATGCTTAATATCTCTCTTGATATGCCTGTTTAGGATAATCTTTTGTTGCTAACACTAATGTTTGTTTCTTGTGCTCTTGTGTGTGTTGCCATCAAACAGATTTTCTAATCCTTTTTGCAGAGCATCACAAATCATTCATGTTTACTTGATAAGATTGAGTGATACCAATATTCCTATATGTCAAGATTTTTTTAAATAGCTAATGAATTTTCATTCTTTGGCATGCCATGCTCACTTTTCATCAAATAAGATGATAGTTTGAGATGAGGTGGATCAAATACGTTGACCATTACCTTTCACCATTGTGTACACACATCTTGAAGAAAAAACCATTTAAATCATTGATATACAATTTGATCGTCAAATGATGTGGTTTTCTATCAATAATAATCGAGGTACAAATTTGGTAATGAATAAATCTTCTCTTCAATGGTGATAATATTAATCTATGATTTAGATATAATAATTCCTCTTCACACGCACACACACGCGTGCGCACGTGCACACAGACACACACACACAGACACACACACATGTTTATATGTATGTAATTTGAGTATATAAGAATGCTATCTCTTTCTTATATATAAACATAAGCATTTATATTTGTATATTCAATTTCTATTTCAATCGACAAAGTAGCATGGCCTATATCTATATATAGACATGTATATATGTATACCTTCAATATTAGAAATACTTGTGATATGATGAATACCACACTATAAAATATATTTGATATGTACGAAGTTAATGTGAATACCTACTGTCCTTTGAACATAAACATATTTGGAAAATCTATGAAACATACATAAAATACTCAACAATATAATAGATTAAGGGGTTAGTGTGTTAACATAATTATGTTATCTTAAGAAGAAAATAGTTGCGAGTAATTTATCTTCTTATCTTACAATTTTCTAAATAGTGACAAAAATATTGTTCATAATCCTTTTTTTCATTGACATTTAACATTATATATACACCTACTAGAACCCTTCAACCTATTATAGGGTTGAGTATTTCTATTGTACGTTTCATAGAAAATACAGACATGTGTATGGTCAAACAATAATAGGAATTCACATTAACTTTGATATTCATCATAGCACAAGACTTTCTAATAGTAAAAAATATTTATAATGTTTACACTGAACATAGACCCAATAAAGTCAAACACATTTACCAATATCCACAATAATCCTTACCCTATTAAGGGTCAAATATAATAGTAACTTGGTCATTATGTCCCTAGACTTGTCAAGAGCAAAAAAAATATTTTTAGTATTCAAAATGAACACAAACAGAAAAACATAGTAATGGTCTCTAGTAACATATACCCAATAAACATTGAATACAATGAACAAGACAATGGGTGCCATTAAAACAAACTTAGTAAAGGTCAAATATACTTAACATGATAGTAGTTGTCATTAGCGTAGACCTAGTGAAAATCAAATACAATTAATATGGTTCACATTAACTTTGATATTCATCATAGCACAAGACTTTCTAATAGTAAAAAATATTTATAATGTTTACACTGAACATAGACCCAATAAAGTCAAACACATTTACCAATATCCACAATAATCCTTACCCTATTAAGGGTCAAATATAATAGTAACTTGGTCATTATGTCCCTAGACTTGTCAAGAGCAAAAAAAATATTTTTAGTATTCAAAATGAACACAAACAGAAAAACATAGTAATGGTCTCTAGTAACATATACCCAATAAACATTGAATACAATGAACAAGACAATGGGTGCCATTAAAACAAACTTAGTAAAGGTCAAATATACTTAACATGATAGTAGTTGTCATTAGCGTAGACCTAGTGAAAATCAAATACAATTAATATGGTAATGCTTACAATAAATAAAAACTTGATAAAGGTCTAAATAACTAAGGTACTTGACCAAGACTAAGCGATACCAATATTAATGCTAGTTATAAAGTAGGTGTAAAAATAAAGCAACCATTAGGTACAATTAGATGCCTATTCTAGTATATTGGTTAGTTGGTAGGTATTAAATAATAAAATAATTTATAAAGCCCATAATTTCAAATAATGAAAAACTAGTATAATTAAAACTATTAAATAACACAACATTTATGGTGACGAGCTCTAATAAAAAACAAAGAAACTAAAACAATTATTGTTCTTATTGTGTTCTCATAATTCTCTTCATTGTGAATATACTATTTCCACTATATTATTTTATATGTTAAAGTGTTATGCTATTACAAAATACTCAAGCTAATTAAACAAATATCTATAATTAGGGTCTAATAACCAAACTAAGAGAAGCAAATAGTTTTGTTTTTTTATCATTTTATCATATATTCAATATTTAGCACTATATTTTTTTAGCAATTGTTTATATATTTGAATACCAAATAAATTGATTCATGTCTTACATGTTTTAATAGTTAAAATATTCTATTTATTTGAAATCCCTATCAAAATTTATAAAAGATGATAAAAATCTTGTGATGAACTTTGACTTAGAAGAGGGTATTGTAGTCAACTAGTTTAAGAGGGTAGACATTGATTTAAGTAGAAGTAGAAATCCAAACAATAAATTGGGCTTTTTATTTTTTTCAACCTAATCTTAATTTTGCAAGGGAGTGCTAGTCATGATGTCCAATATAACCTTTTGGATGATGGCATTTTTAACTCAAACAAGGAAATGTGGAGATTCCAATGCAAATATGGATTATGGTGAGCAACTTAATTGATAAAAGAATGCAAATTACATAGAGAAGCCATGTGATTGGACCCAAAATTATGCAAAGACGTAGAGTACACCTTAAAAGTGTCTAAAAATCCATTGGTTAGAAAATTATCTCAAGTAAGATATTGAATTTGACAAATAATAAAATAAATCATTACACTTTAATCAACAAATTTGTCCAGTTTTTCATCAAGAGAAATCCTCAAATCTATGCTTTACTTGAATTTCAGTAGTAAAAAAATTATTACAATTTTTTGAAAAATGTTCCCTTCTTATAAAGTTAACACCATCCTGAGTAAGTTCAAAACTTTTGCAAAAAATTAAAGTGCCAAGGCATTATGGACTTTAATGATTCATTGGGTAGTTATTTTGAAAAAGATAACATCAATCTTATGTGTTGATAGACTGGTTGACCTTAATCTTCGGTACTTAATTCAAAAATTGGTGGTGTCAATCGACATGTTGTTAAGAATATTTTTGGACAAGGAACATTCTCCTTTGGTGAAAGCCTTGCCACCAAGTCAATGGTGTGGAACAATGATTAGAGAGAATAATTAAACATGTGGTGATGCATTAGATGTTGGTATAAGTTGATGATGGAATTTTTGTGCTCTGTGATGAACTCATTACGTGATGATGCAGTGTGGATTCTAGCTCTTGAATCTTTGTCAGCAATTTTAAATGACTTAGGGTTTTTCCTCAAATACAACACCCTATCACACAAGTTAACAAAATTCATGTTTGAGTTGACACATAATGATTGGTTTGAGGGAGTTAATATGACCTCAAATTTATATTTGATTTTGCAAGTTTAGTTTTTTTTTAGTGAAATTGAACCAATATTATTTCATAATTTTTTGAGATGGGTAAAATAATAGATTAATAGAGAATTAAATTTGGCCTCTCAAGATGTATTTAATTAAAATAAAATTAGGTTTAGGTAATTTGTCAACTATCTCAAAATACATTACTTGTAAACTAATTAGTATACTAAAGATAACCCTATCAAAATAAATCTAAAATAAAAAGGAAAATTGTAGAATACACATTTTTTTATCATCGTGAACTAAATTAGATACATAGACCCAAGCATGCAATGTAAATAAGAAAAATGATAAAACGAATATGAAATAAGGAATGCATTTTAACCATACAATTAATATAAATACCTATTTCGTTAGAAAATAATGTCAATGATGACGATGACTGTCATTTGGTTATACCTTCTCAATGAAGAATTGAACATCAAGAATTATTGTATGAGAGAACATGGAGATTATAATATTGACAAATCTTGGATGTTATAGATGCTATATGTTGATTCCTACCAGTTCTAAACTCTAATGCCATCATCTTGAATATATAAAATAACATGGAATGCTAAACATGAACTTTTATAAACAAATTTTATACTATAATACATATTTAGCTACAATTACAAATATATAATGTAATATTAATTCTTGAAATCAAATCTCAATAATGAGATCAAACATGTATAAACAAATTTTATACTAAGAATGTACATATTTTGTGGGTACTTTAGTTAAGGCTATAAATGTGACTAAAGTAATTGGTGTTCTAGACAAAGGGTGACAATCAACAACATTCATGAACTTTCTATCAAGCACCTAGGCGAAAAATCATCTGCAAGATTGAACAATAATTCATAGAGTGGACTGACAACTTTTCTTGCCATAGACAACACATTTCATTGGATCAAAACATGGGCTTAAAATTCAATCAAAGACAAGAAAAAAGTGGCTCTATTGTTGCTTCATCATGTCTTTCCTAGTTGTTATTCCTTGATACAATTTCAAACAGTTCATGGCCTCAGTCAATTGTCCTCAATCAATTTCAGACAGTTCATAGGAAAATACAACAACACCATAGCATAGACAAGGCGCATGAAGTATTTAAAATAATGCCTCAAGAAAATGTGTTCCTGTAGCATCGTAAAATTGCGACACTTGCAATTTCGACTGCATTTGGGTCTTCACGATGGCGACGCAATATTGGACCTGAATGGAGACCCCGAAACCTGTTTACGACATCAAAAACTGCATCTTTCTGCACCTTGGCCTGATCCTCCTTGCACCCTGTTGTCCCAGGAGGTGGGACCATGGCACCCAGCGCCCTAGTCCCTGGCCCTATTTTGGGCTCGGTCTCTTGTTGGGCATCGGGTCTTCAAGTTTGCAATTTGGAAAATAATGCTCCTAGGTCGGCCTAAGGTCGGAAAAATCAGTCTCCTAACCCTAATTGACAAGTATATAAACTACATTTCCCCTCCCGGAAAAGGAGAAAAAAAAACATATGTGTGCAAGAGGCGGAAGCGATAGGCAAACATTCAAACATTCAAACATTCAAATGTTCAAGCATTCCTTCAAGCAATTGAGCATTCTAGGTCTCCATTCAAGGCTAGGTGTTGCATTCAAGACAAGGATTCAACCATTGAAGAGGAAATCACCTACAACACGCAACATACAAAATCATTACACCTTCGCATGTAAGAATACAAACATTCTTACAACAAGGTATCAGTACTTGATTACATTACAAAAATTTACATTTACAACATTCTCATTTCTTGGTTAATTCCAAAACCAGGGTTTGACCTAAAGGCAAACCCTTAATCGCTAACCCCCCAATCGTCCTCTCTTTTTTGTGTGTAGGTTGCAGGTACGCAGCTGTAATTGAAGATCTGGAATCCTTGTGCAAAGACGAACAGATCCCCCTTCATTTCGCGGATTTTTCGGAGGACCGTGTGCACTCCGGGCGCCATTGTCCCATCAACTTTCGCTCAAACTTGCAGGACAACATCGTCTTGACATTTTACTGCTAATTTCAGGTCCGTAGCTTCATCCCATGTCTCTATCTCCGTCTACAAGCAAATCTTTCTTACTTTCACATACACTCCTAGCTCAATCCTTCTATCTGCATTCTTTACAAAAGAGGGTATCCTTGCTGTCTCAAACCCTTGAAACTCATTTATAATTCAATCTTGCATTGTGTGGGATTGGATCTTGTGAGTTTCAACCCCTCTTTTGAATGTAAAGTCTCTCCTAAGTGAAAATCGTCAATCCTAGTGACCTCCTTTCTCTCTCCTTGGAGTGGGGGAACACCTAGGGTTCGATTTTCCTCTTTACATTTTGGTGAACCCGACGTGAACATCCTAATTCTGATTATTCATTTTTCCTTAATTACATTTCCATGTTTGATCTTTTGCAAATTTTAGAGGTTAATTGCATAAAAAACCCTAAATTTTCTTTTTAGTAATTGAGCTTGTGAAATGTTTAATTGTTAATGCTTGTTTCAGATCTACCCTTCTATTGCAAATTATCAATTCATATTTGTGCCTTAATTCTGAAAATTAAGTGGTTAAGTGTCAAAACCCTAATTTTTAAACCCTCTTGATTCAACCTTTGACCGATGATTTCACTGATCAGAACACCTCCAAATCGGTTGTAACTTTGGATTCCGCAACAAAATCACAATATCTCTCATCCCTGAAAATTTTGAAAAAAGTTGCGAGGACCGTGTGCACCCTGAGCGCCATTGTCCCCGACATTTTTTCTGAAATTTCGGGAGCTAGATCTTACTGTATTTTTCTGCTAGAATCCAGAATCTCGGCTGATTTCATCAATTCTAACACTTTCAAAATTAAAGTCAAAGTTGGTCTAGTGATTGCTTGGATTAAGGCTTCTAATCATTCAAAAATTGTTGAAATTGAAATTTTGTGTTAAAATTGTGTTTCTTACTGTCCTAAATCTGAAAAAGTGTGTTGGCATTCATTCAAAGTTTCAGTGCTTTATTCAAATTTTTGCAATTTGTGACTTTTGAAATTAAGTGTTTAATTGCAACAACTTTGATTTCCGCTTTCAAAATTGAATTTTGCATGAAATTGAGTCAACTTTTAAATTTCAAAGCTTGCATTGCTTTTAGTATTCCCTCTAAAATCATAAAATTCAAAATTTCAGTTTCCCTCTCTTTTTCAAAATTCAAATTTTGCATTTTTCAACAATCTTGGTAGTATTCAATTTTGAGATTGCAACTTTAATTTGGCCTATCTAGAGATCGTAAAATCACTCAATTTTTTCAGATTAGCTTTAAAATCATCATAACCTTCATCCCTAAAAATTTTGAAAAAAGTTGCAAGGACTGTGTGCACTCCGTTCGCCACAGTCCCTGACATTTTTTTCAAAATTTTGGTAGATTGTCATGATTGCATTTAACAGCTTAAATCTAGGAGATTGGCTGATTTTATTGAAATTTGCTACCTCTAAATTTGAAAACAAATTCGAAATTCAAGATTTCAATTTTCAAGATAACAATTAAAATTAAGAGCTACCCCCCCCTTGGCCCTAATTTTTCAATTGTGCCTACCTTTCTCGGAAGTTGTGTTTCCCTCTTCTTTCACAAAGTTCAAATTGGATAATCATTATCTCATTGTTCAATTTTGCCAACTTTATTTTTCAAAATTCAAAATCTTCTCTCTCTCTCTCTCTAGTGCATGGGTTTTACAACAATAAGCCCTACTTACACTATTCCCATTAGATGAAGCCTTAGAATTAAGTCTTTCCAAGGTTTAATTACCGAGGAGATGGAACCTAATTTGAATGGCCTTTTTAACGAAGACACGGGTAATTCCTCTAATCCTCTTAATGATGAAGAAGCTCTCCATGAGGTTTTTGTAGAACAACTTTCGAAATTGGATAACCAATTTGATGATTTTCAGCAATGGATGTCTCGAGAATACCTCGATGGTCAAGCTCTTTCATTAATTGAGGGTCTAAAACGTATGGTTCAAAGTGATAAGAATGGAATTGATATTTTGCGTAGTATTGCACACATCGTGGATTCGAATGTGATGCCTATGAAGAGTTGTGCCGAAACTTTAGGTTATACACAACCTCCTACTCAAGTCAATCATTCTATTCCTTTGACAACTTCTATTGCTAGTATACCTACTTTTACATCAAACATAATGACTACTTCAATACAAAACATTCCACCTATGATCACCAGTCATGGGGGCAATCCTTCTTCTTCAATCAACCCTCTTCCTTCATTCAATCCGACTTCTTCATTCATTCCTTCAATGAGTGTCCCTATTACATCTCCACAAATGAACATGACGCAAGGGGGCAATTCATTCAACCATTCCATTCCTCCTTGTAGTGCTCCTTTTTTCGAATCATCTCCTATGACTAATTATCATAGTGTCCCGCCACCTTACTCTCAATCAATCCCTTCTTTCAATAACATAATAACTCCATCACAATCTAACATGTCTAATATGAACTCTTCGACTGAAGCGATCATTAAAAATCTTGCACAAACTGTCTCTTCTTTACAACAACAAATTGCCTCTATGAATCAATCTAAGTTTACTGTGCCCACATTTGATGTTGCGATCCCACTTTCTCTTGACATTGTTCGAGCTATCCCCCCTAAGCATGTTGAAATCCCACAGTTGGAGCTTTATAATGGTAAAGGTGATCCTCTAACACATGTTAAGACCTTTCAAACAATATGTACCAATTTTGCTCATGACCAAAGGTTGCTTGCAAAACTGTTTACTAGAACATTAAGGGATAAGGCTCTACAATGGTATTGCTCGTTGCCTTCCTATTCTATTACTTCTTTCCAACAACTTGCAAATGCTTTTATTCAACAATTTCAAAACAATATAAGTCCTAAAGTTACTTTGATTGATTTAATGCATTGTAAACAAGGTGTTAAAGAAAAAGTGATTGATTTCATTGGTAGACATAAGCATTTGTGTGCTCAAATTTCTTTTCCAGTACCTGACAATGATATTCAAAGAATCTTTATTTCTAATTTACAAAAAGATATTAGAGAAAAACTTCTGTTTTCTGAGTTTACTTCTTTCCAACAGTTGTGTGCAACTCTTCACAATTATAACTGACTGTGAGTCAAATGGAACAAGCAAATCCTATGGCTCCGAGTGATAAGGGTGATAGTAGTCAACAACCATTTGGGAAGTTTAAACAAAATAGAGGGTTTGTTAAGTTCAATGAAAACATCATCAACAACAATGTGAATGCAGCATCAGGTGTGCCTCCTATTTCTAAGTTTTTCAAGAAAGAAAGAGAGTTTACTCCTTTGAATGAATCATTGCATAGTATTATGAATAAGTTATTGGAACAAAATGTGCTTACTGTCCCTCCTATAAAACAAATAGATCCTGCAAAGATTAATTCACCCTATTTTGATAACAAATCTTTTTGTCAATTTCATCGTCAACCTGGGCATGATACTGAAAAATGTTTTGCTTTAAAGGGTAAAATTAGAGATTTGATTGATAATAATACTATCTCTGTTTTAGGTGTGAATGATAAAGGCAACACATCTGTAACTCTTCCTAACCAAAATCTTAAGATTTTTACTGATCCATTACCTTCTCATACCTCTAATGTGATTGAGACTAATGGTTCCTCTTTCTCACCTGATGGTCTTGTGTCTATGACTCCGAATGTGATTAACTTTGTAGAGCAGCAGAAAATCCCTAAAGAACCTTCCATCACATTTGATTCCAGTGAAACTATCAGGGCACCTAATGGTCCTTTATATATAGTTGCAAAAGTCAAGAATACACCTTGCCGTGGAGTGCTTATTGATCCTTCTTGCATGGTTAATGTTATTACTGAAGAATTTCTTTTTACTTTGCAATTGAATCAAGTGATCTATGACAAAACAAATGTGGTTGTGAAATTATTTGATGCATTTTCTTCTCCTGCAATTGGTTCTATTACATTACCTATTGATGTCCATAACAAATCCCTTGATGTGAGCTTTGCTATTATTCCATCTTCCGAACAATTTCGTGTGAAGCTAGGCTATCCTTGGCTATCTTCCATGAAAGCTATTGCTTCTCCTATTCACAAGTGTTTGAAATTTCCCCATAATGGTGAAGTTGTTACTGTCAATCATAGTCTCTTTAAACCAGCTGAAAGAACTTCTAGCATTCCTATTGATTATTTTTGGCCTAAACAATTCCAATCTCTTCCTCCACGAAGTGATCATCTTTTCAAATCTTATCAAAAGTAGAAAAAAGATATGATCCTATTTCTAAGTGAACCTCGAACACCCAAACTTCATATTCCTATCGTTCTTGAGAAGGAAGTTCTTCCTTTGAAAGATAAAACTAATGTCTTTCCTCAAGAAGATTCCCAACCCATTCCTATGGATGTGACTATGTCTATGTCTAATAAAATTTCTAAAAGTAGACCTATACCTCCTCGTCATGATGGACTTGGTCTCCTTTCTAAACCAAATATTCCTCCTTTATATGGAGCAGTTCCTCCTCCTTCCTCTTATAAAGAGAAGAGACCTTCCTCTTCTCCTATTATCCAACCTAAGAAACAACAACCTAAACACCCAAGTGATAAGGATGAGAACATTCCTCCTCCTCAATCTTCTCAACTTCCTACTAAGACTAGACGAAATCATTCTGCGCATGAACGCCGATGAAAGCATCGTCTTAGAGCTCATGCAGCTGCTTCTCAAACTTTGCAATCCCTAAAAACACCTTCAGCTAATATTATTCCATTTTCTCCTCGGCTGAAAATTGAGTCAAAATCTCCTAAGGATAAGATGCATGATGGTTTTGATCCTGTGCGAGTTAAAGATCCTATTTTTATAAACCTTGATGATGATATAGATGAAAATGTTATTCATGATGAAAATGTTACTTCTCTTGCTTTTGATAGTGAATATGAATATGTTGATATTGATAACCATTTATCTAACGAATTTTCTAAAGCACTTATCTTAGCTCCTAGACAAGAACAACGTGGCTTGGAACATGAACATAGCCCTTGTTTGGATCTTGTGATAGCTCCATCTACTGTGTTGGATGTTCCTCCTCTAGCGTGTTTCCTGCCTTCCCGAAATATTGATCAGCAAGATCAAGGGGTGGATGACGTGCTAGACTAGTTCATTAGCATAGCAGACTCTCTCCTCCTCTCTTGATATCTTTTGTTAGTTCTTCTATGTGTTATTCTCATTCTTCTATTTTTTGTCCTTAGTGTTGTCTACTTGAGGACGATGCAAAGCATTGAGATCTCTTTTGGTCTCTCTCATGTTGACTCAAAAGACACATGTGTTCCCTTCTTCTAGGTGACCTTCCTTGATTGGGGAATGAAGAACAATTATGCATACATACATATGATATACATGAATTATCATTAAGCATACTGACCCCAAGGAAAGCAAAGTCACCTCGTGATTTTTGTTTTGTGTCAATTATCCTTGGGTTTATCTCACACTTGGGGGCTAAATCTTTGTGATAACATGCTCCTTTCCCTTGTCATTTCTTATGTGTATCACTACCTTAAAGAAATCACCCTCGACGAGGCATGTGCAATCGCTTTAACGTAGGAGGCATACACTCCGTTCATATCTCTTCAAGATTCTTAAAAATTTCTTGGCGAACTTAGTCGTGCCTTGAAAATTTTTGGTATTTTTCTTGCATGACTCATAGTGAGGGAACCGTACTACTGTCAGTCATGGTTCTCCCTCGTGATCTTCCCTTTTACTTTGTCAATCGAAGCTGTAAGATCCTTAGTCCACTGGGGGCTTGGTGTATCTTGCCTCCTTGACATGGTGAAAGTCTTTCAATGTTGTTTCCTTGTACTTTACCAGAAGTATGGGCGTACGCTTATACTCTTGCTAAAGTGGGGGCTAAATGTAGCATCGTAAAATTGTGACACTTGCAATTTCGACTGCATTTGGGTCTTCACGATGGAGGTGCAATGTTGAACCTGAATGGAGACCCTGAAACCTATTTACGACATCAAAAACTGCATCTTTCTGCACCTTGGCCTAATCCTCCTTGCACCCTGTTATCCCGGGAGGTGGGACCATGGCACCCAGCACCCTGGTCCCTGGCCCTATTTTGGGCCCGGTCTCTTGTTGGGCATCAGGTCTTCAAGTTTGCAATTTGTAAAATAATGCTCCTAGGTCGGCCTAAGGTCGGAAAAATCAGTCTCCTAATCCTAATTGACAAGTATATAAACTACATTTCCCCTCCCAGAAAAGGAGAAAAAAAAACATGTGTGCAAGAGGCAGAAGTGATAGGTAAACATTCAAACATTCAAACATTCAAACGTTCAAGCATTCCTTCAAGCAATTGAGCATTCTAGGTCTCCATTCAAGGCTAGGTGTTGCATTCAAGACAAGGATTCAACCATTGAAGAGGAGATCACCTACAACACACAACATACAACATCATTACACCTTCGCATGTAAGAATACAAACATTCTTACAAGGTATCAGTACTTGATTACATTACAAACATTTACATTTACAACATTCTCATTTCTTGGTTAATTCCAAAACCGGGGTTTGACCTGAAGGCAAACCCCTAATCCCTAACCCCCCAATCGTCCTCTCTTTTATGTGTGTAGGTTGCAGGTACGCGGCTGTAATTGAAGATCTGGAATCCTTGTGCAGAGACGAACATATCCCCCTTCATTTCGCGGATTTTTCGGACGACCGTGTGCACTCCAGGCACCATCGTCCCGTCAACTTTCACTCAAACTTGCAGGACAGCATCATCTCGACATTTTACTGCTAATTTCAGGTCCTTAGCTTCATCCCAAGTCTCAATTATAGGGAATAGAATGGCTCAATAAAATGTGGTTTCATGGAATGCATATCTTGAAATGGGTCCTTTACATTAACAAAGAAAACTAACAAAAAATAAAGAAAATGAGTAGAAAATTAGAACACACGGGTTCAACTTCAATGGGTTCATATCCTCTAGTAAACAATTACATGTGGTTTTTTTTTGTTCGATCCAACATTGACCTCTCATCTCTCCTCTTCTCTCCTATCGGTATGCACTTCATAAAGTGCAATGATTGGGTCTAGAGCATGACTAAAAGTGTTTACTATGTGGACACAGTGGAAAATAAAAATGTTTAATGTGTGAATGAAATGTGTGGGATTTTAATGTAGGAAATTGTACAGTCAAAAATTGCATACCCCTTTGCAATTTAACCTACACTTTTGTAGCCACTTTAGTGTCTATACTCGTAGCTTTTGACTAGGTTCGTTTTAGACCCTACATTAGCTTTTTCTCTCTTAGGATGTTTAGGACACCTTTTTAGCAAGTACCTTTCACTATCACTTTTCCATTAACTGTGTGTTTCTCTTCTCTATTATTATTTTTTAGCATGATTTGTATGGCACTAGCACCCCACGTGGATGTCCATATTCCATGTTAACATCCTGTGGCATCTTCACATTCAAATGCCAATTCTAAGAATTTTGCCAATTTTCACTTGCCTAGGTCAGTGAAAACAACTTGAAATATTTCAAAACAACTTAACAACCTCTTCTTTTCCCTCCTATTCTCTCATTTTAAATCTACCTTTTTACTACTTGCAATCTCTTTGGGATCTCTCTAGATTATTTTGACAATCTCTCACACTCATCTCTTGCATTCGCTTGGCTTTCACAACTCTCTATGTCTATCTTACTATAGCACTCTCACACTACTCTTTGTAGCTCTCTTGGCTTTCTCGAGCCTTGCTAGTAATATGTTTTATGTATTTGGGTATCTTGGGCTTTTTTCACATCCCTTATCTATTTGATCATTTGATCATTCTATCTATTTCTCTTGTTGACCTTTCTATCTATTTGGTTGTGGATATTGAAACACCAAAACAAGGACTTGATTGAGACAAGTCTATAAACAACCCCAACAATTTTTCCTCTTTTGTGTGTGTGCAATTTTCTTTTGAGGTATTCAACCACATGAAGTTTGCTTCACTTGTTTAAATAATTTATATCTTATTTATTTTGTTTCTATTTATCTTTGATATATATTAATCATTAATATATTGTTTATTTTCATTTTGGGGAATACATATTTGGTTTTTTGTGTTTTCTATTTATGGTCAGTATGAGACTAAAGTGCACTACACAGAATTATGTGTGCAACACTTGGTTCCTTGACTGAGATGCTCAGTTTTGGACCGAAAACTCCCTATCATCAACACTTTCTATTTTTGTAGTCAAAATCTTTGTTTTCTTTATTTATAATTAGATATCTTCACAAGTCTGGCTAGTTTGAGTTATCTGAATGTATGTTATGAAACTATCTCTCAAAGGAACATAGTTTCCTTTTTTGTGGGGTCAGATTTACTCTATTCCGTTTTGGTGAACTTGACGTGAACATTACTTTTGCATCATTTTTAGAGAATTATTTATCATTCCTTCAAGAAGTCATTATACTTGAAAAAATAAAGGACAATTTAGAAATAATAAAAGAATTCTTTATCATGGTGTCAATTTAAGAATAATACGTCAGCCTTCGGCCAACTTGTTTATGCATCAATTTGTTATATTATTTAATTAATTTTATTTTCTTATTCTATTTAAAGTAATAATGATGATCCTTTTCATGCATGTTATGGTGGCTTAGTTGTTCCTATTTCACTTTATGTCTTTGATCCCTCTCATAAAACTTCTTCTATTTTAGAGGATATTTTGTTGCAAGAGGATAAAATCATTGATACTTTTGTTAATTTTACTCTACCTTATCTTCATTCTAATGCACTCTCTTCTATAGTTGATGCATTAGTGAATGATGAATCTTATCTCACATTTGATCTTCCACAGGTCAATGTTGAAAAATTTCTTTCAACAAATTCTTCTACAAGTTGTAATGAGTTTGAGAAAGTGATTTTAGTCTCTACTGCCCTTGAAAGGCTTAAGAGACCAATGATTTATTAGATTGTAGCGAGTGCTTCTCCAAAGATCTTCCTTTTTATTTATGGTATTCCTTTCGATAATGATTCATTAGATCCTTTTACAAGGTACACTAAGGCTCTTTCTTATAGAAAGGTAGCCCATGCTCTAACTTCAAAGAAACAGGGAAAGTGTTGATCAACCCACTTCTTTGCAAGCTTATCAACCATATCTTCCTCAGAAACCTAAACCTTCGATTAAGCAACAAGGTGATTATGATCTTATAGAGAAACTTTGTGTTACTCCACCTTAGATCTTAAACTTTGGGATTTTAATCAAACTACTCTAGATTATCAAGGTATGCTTCTAGAAGCTCTTCAAAGGATCTTGTTTCCTTCTCTTGCCCGACCTTTGGATGTGAATGCATTGATGGATCATATCCATTCATATTTGTCAAATATTACATTCTATCCATATGAAATCCCACCTCCAAATGTGCATAATCAAGCAGATGATAATTGTTTATGCTAACAATATCAACATTAGATGAACTCCCATTGATACCAATTCCACACTCAATCTTTATTGTATCGATGTCTTTCCCAAAATCAAATTTGATTTAAGTTATCTTATTTCATCTTATTTATTCATTCATGGTTTCAATAACACTTGTTAAACAACTTTAGGAATTGTTATTTTTTCTTTAAATATTGGACCAATTAATGTTACTACCCTAGTAGATGTTATATTGGGACATTTACCATACAATATTCTCTTGGGTAGACCTTGGATTCATTCTTTTGGAGTAGTCACTTCTACCCTTCATGGTTCTATTAAGTTTGTTACTAAAAATTAGGTAGTTACAATCAAGGCTGATCCTAACATGATGCACTTATGTCAAATGGTAGCAACTTCTCATGTCTCAGTTACACGTACCTTTTAGAACTATATTTCATCATTATTTTCTAATGTGCCAACACCTATTCTAATGGTACCTCATAAAAAAGAAACCATAAGAAGATTGTCCCTAAGGAATATTATCCTAAGAAGCAAGAACACCCTAAAGAAGAAAGTTCTAAGTCTACCTCTTCTCCTTTAAGATCATCTCCTTCTAAATCAAATACATTCCTTGGTGATGGCTGAGGTTCCTTAGACTTTGCAAATTCTTTTATTGGATAATATAAAGTCTACCCTATCCACCTTAGAATTACAAAAAAATATTTCGCACCTGCTATCAAATATTATTATTATTATGTATCGTAGGATCATGTGAGCCCTCTTTTACCATTTCTAGTGGAACCCATTATCCCTTATGAATGTAAAGTGCCCATTTTCCATCAATAGGTACTCCCAACACATCCACTACACGACTTGGAAGGGCCTTTCCCACGGGGACATCCATAATAGATCCAGTCCGCTTGACCAAATCTCCTTCTTTTATGGCAACATCGTTATCGGATACGATGATACCTAAATTCTTATTCTCAGGATTCAATGCTATTCCTTTCACACTACTGGAAAATTCGACCATGGGGTGGGTTTATGCTCCCTCCTCCCTTGTGGTTGGTTTTTCGTGCCAATGATAGCCATCACATTGAAACCTCTGAATTCTAGTTTAATGTTAGCAAGAAATTTTGAATAAGACAAACCAAAGTTCCATTCCTAAAGGATTTTTGCTAGTTGTAGTCTTTAACCCTAGACTTGGTCCTATTGAGTGGCAAATAGATGTATTCTAAATCTAGCCTAGTTCCTCAATCAGAAAGAAAACATCATGCACAATATTAGGATGGTAATTAGAACTCTTTATATTGTTATCTCAATATGTAAAGTGTGTTCCTGATATCTCCTCTATACGTTATGTTTTCTATCTATATTCTTCTCTATTCTCTTATCATCTCTCTTCTCTTATCATCTATCTTACTATCTACTTATATATCCTATTAGGGATGCAACCCTCAAATAGTATATCATTTATTTTGGAACTTTGTTACTAGATTACATTCTTATGTCTGTGGACTAATGTTTGTATCCCATTTTCCGGTCAACATCATCCCCTCGACAAAACCTTGACTTGTCCTCAAGTCAACTACATTGTCCATTATCATGATGATAATGTTTACTCCATTAACATAGCATTATAGGATTTTTCCTTCTACTGTCTCTATTTGGATTGCTCAGGATTCCAAAATATCATTTATTCTATAAGGACCAAGACATTGAACTTTGATTTTACCGTGCTTCTTGAATTTTATATCATAGAGAAGGAATGTGTCGTTGAGTTTGAATTGCTTTGTTCTTAGATTCTAGTCATGTCAAGCTTTTTGCCTTCTTCTTTTTGTTAGGAGGTTTCCTTTTGCAATTTGTCTATCTTCCTCCATTCTTTTTAGTTTTTTTATCCTTTCTTTGATAGATTCATCTTCTGTAAGGTAGAGAGTGAGTTTTGTCTAGAGGTTGTTGACGACTAAGTTAATAGGTAATGTAGCTTCTAGGAAATAGACTAGTTCAAAGGGTGAATGTGTAGTAGCCCTCTTGTAGGTGGTCTGATAAGCCCAAAGTACTGCTTATATTTAATGTCCCAATCTATCCTTTTTGAATTGCACACTTTAGTTAAGAGTGGTTCCCAAGATTTTGTTTAAGGCTTCACTAGCCTCGTTAGCTTTTGAATTGTAGCACTAACTCATTTGGGTGCATTTTTCGACGGAAATTTTTTACGAACTATGGGATTTCTTTTGTTTTGTCAAATCTTACAAGGCAATTTGTGTCAAAAAAAAATAATTTAATATTGCCCTACGTTCATCGAAATTCCAACGAAACCAGTTATCGTCGGAATTTAGACAGAAAAGTGAAAAAAAAAATGGCATGCAAACAGTGTTTTTCATACTTGCGACATCGTTTTGCTTGGTTTGTGAAGGTTTGGCATATGCCTTCTCTGATCGAGATCTTTGAGGATGATTCCATATTACAGTTCGGTGGAGGGGTTATCGACTAAATTTTCCATACCCGATTTTTTTCCCTGTGAAGAAAAATCATGTCAGATAATATCAGTGAAGAACAAAATAAGGAGACAATCGCTAAATTGTGGTCTAGCTTGAAAAGAAAAGGTGATGGGAAATGTTATTGTCCCTACAAAAATTGTAAGGGCTTAAAGACTAGAAGACTTTTAACCACAACAGCTGAGAAACATTGTAGGCAACATGGTCACATTGAAGCGAGGCATGATTATCGTCCATTGGTGAGTTGTTCATTATATGTATTTATATTGATTGCATTTATAAATGTTTATATCATTTTAATAGTTTATATACATAAAAAATCACTCGTTAATGAGACATGATCATGGTTTATTTATGTTGATCATTTTTATATAGGTGGGGTGCCCTAGGGCACATGATATGGACTACCACGACCCAAAGAATGTGGTTTTCTAATTGGAGGAACATGAAGGTGTGAATATCGAAGCTGAAGATAATGATCTTATGGAAGAAGATGATCATACGCCAGAAAACATAATTGAATATGATGGTACAAATACGTTGATCCATGATACATTTAGTACTGGCACAGCTGATCATGATGATCAAGATGACTTTGATGTTGTTCATGATTTACCTGTACTTGAGAAGCCATACGAGCCCCTTTATGAAGGGTTCCAAACAACTCTTCTCTCTATTGTATTTTTGTTGGTGAACTTGAAGGTTATGAATGGTTTATCCAACATAACAATCTCACGTATGCTAAGGTATGTCATATATGTCATCATTTTTCATCTATTTTTGTTGTTATTTCATCACTAGTAAATAAAAGGTGAAATATGTATCATTAATATTCTTTATATGAACAAATTATTTTTTTTGTTCTAGATTGATAGGTGATTTTTTGTTTCCACCATCAAATATTTTACCTCGCTCATATCCATAATTATCTGTCATTATGAAAGATATTGGAATGGAGTATCAAGCAATAGATGCATATCCCAATGATCATATTATATATCATAAACAACATGAATTTGCAACAGAATGCCCCAAATGTCATATCAGTAGATATCAAATAGATCAACTAACAAAAAAGGTGCCTCGCAAGGTTCTTCGTTATATTCTCATTATTCCACGTTTGCAATGATTATTTAGATGCGAAAGCTTGGCGCAATTTATGGATTACTATGCACACAATAGAAGTCAAGACGACATTCTTCAAATTCTTGCAAATGGTTCTGCATTTATGGACAGAGGAAAAATGGCCACACTTTAAAGAAGAACCTCGTAATCTCAGGCTTTCATTGGTAGCGGACGGTGTCAATCCATTTGGAGAGCTGAGATCCATTTACTTAGTGTGGCCTATTTTTGTTATCAACAATAATATTACTCCATGGATGTCAATAAAGAGGGTGCACATAACGTTGGCAATGATTGGTCCAAGTATTTTTTTTCATTTTATAGTCACGTACATTAAATTATATATATTGCAATAAAATGGTTATAATAATTATTTAATGTTTTTGTTCATTCAACTAGGTAAGTACCAAGTTAAAGATATGAATGTATATATCAAGCCTCGTATCGATGAGTTGCTGGAGGTATGGAATGGTGTCACTGTGTATGACGTCTCTAGACCAATAGGACAAAGAAAATTTCAATTCCATGCAATGCTTGTATGGATAATTCATGATGCCCCAGGGCTAACACATTTTTGTTGTATGTTATAATGTTCAACTTGTGCACTTTAATAATGTTTAATTTTTTAAAGTATAAATCATGGATTTTTTTTTAAAATCCATTCAATATATATAATTATAAAAATTAACATATTTAATCCAATTATACATGATCTTGCAGGCCTTCAAACAAAGGGAA